>NC_056733.1:1473416344-1473476344 GCF_019279795.1 Protopterus annectens | reverse complement strand
ATAATTTATTTAGCAAAGTGCATAAAGTGCCCGTCTTACTACATAGGTAAAAGCAGCAGAAATTTAAAAAGAGAATTTATGCACACAATTATTGTATAAAAAAATGTGATGACAAAAATGCCCTTGCTAGGCACATTATAAACAAGGGACCTGAGCATTCATTTAAATTTGCAATAGTGGAGTCAGTGACATCAGATCCGAAAGGGTGTAATCTAAAAAATATACTGTCATTTAGGGAAACATATTGGCAGATTCTAACTGATGCCACGACTCTACCAGGTCTGAACGACAGTATATCTACAAAAAGTATTATAGAATACTGTCAATGAAATTATTTCACGATGTATTATGTATATTTTTAACTTACAACAATGTTTTTGCACAATTTGTCTTATAACAACATTTTGACATATTTAGTTTGACTGTTGGTAGTATGAGAGTATATATTAGTATACATCCAACAGCAATTGTATACCTCTTTAAGGACTAGAGTTTTTTTGGCGCCAATTTTAACTACTTAAGTCTTGTAAATGAAATGCTTTTTATTCTGATGAAGCCTATCTTGGATGTAGGTGAAAGCGCTTAATCATTTGTGTGCAATAAATGGTTTTCAACTAAGTTCTCAACTTTTTGTACTGGATCGAATTGTCAGTTTGGATTATCACAGTCTTCGCATCTGGCGTTAAGCAGCAGGTAGTAACGCCTTGTGGTTCAGTTGTATCAGTGTCGTTTGGCTGCTATTGTGTTTTCAGCATGGAGGAGATGCGTAGTCAACCAGGTCCTGCCTCACCGGGGGAAAGAGACGAGCTTACAGCTATACGGCAGGAAGTAAGTTCCTTAAAGGGTGAAATCGGCAGACTTATCGGAGTGGTGAATTCTTTACTATACAAAGATCCAAGGATGAATGGCAAGGAAACATCAGCTTTACCGGGACAACGCAATTGTGTATTTGCTGGCGAATCCGGTAATTATGCTACTCTCGGACATGAACACAGTCCGGAAGTAGAAAATTTAGTCGATAACTCTATACACTCAGAAGTTTTACTTACATCTTCACCGGGGATCCCTAACGGACAGGTGCCAGCTTCCAGGGAGACGCAAGGGATCGATCTACCGGTGGTAACTTCAACGGATAAATTTGATAGCAGGTTGGCGCCGACTGACTTTACTTTTGATTTCTCTTTTTCAAACACTGCTGAGGAAGCGAAAAGGACGGGAACGAGACCGAAGATGGTTAAAAGCCTTAAAACATATGCGGCAACTATCAGGGACACTGGTGAAACCAAAGGTATTGTTTCTAACAACTCCCGTACTAGAACTGTTCATAAGACTGTTAAAAAAAAACAAGTATGTGCTCTCAAAGATTTTTTAAAATACGATTGTGTCTTTGACCCTGACAAATGCAAAGAATCTATGAACAATAGTGTTAAACAGCAGGGTACGCTTAAGGACATTATACATGACTTTGGGAGAACTTTGAGTACCATTAATTCGATCAAAATGGACAACGCTTATTTGACTGAATGTATGAGTCTGAAAATTGTACCCATGGGCCTACGTTTTTTTAAGGTCCCAATGGGACTAAGTCTAACTGAAGAAACTATGACTGAATTTAACAATTTATTTGACTCTTTTGGCTTTGCATACATGAGGAAGTTGATTGAATTTAACGATGCTAAAATGTGCAGACTGTTAACTGAAGTAGACAGTATGAATGATATTATTTTATCTGACTTATTATTTAAAGATTGGGAGAATTTGTATTATAAACAATTTGAGAATGTGGACCATAGGACTAAAACATTACATGGCAGAAAAATCAAAAAATTAAATAGGGACAAAGCTCAGTATGAAAAAGGTTTGGCCTATATATGGAAACAGGTAGGACAGAAAACAAATGATAGAAAGATAGATCACATGGAGAGTAAAGGAAAAAATTTTTGGAGGGGAGACAACAGGGAAGGTCACAAAAGATGGGCCAGACAGAATTCTTGAAGGAAGAAAGACTACAGTCAGCACGAGGAGTGGTAGTTAACATCCCTGTAGGAGGGGACTTAGAGGTTGAAAAAAGGGAACGAACACTACACACCGTTATCAATAAACACGATAATTTTCAGATTTTTAATTATACTGATATGTCCCTTACCCCAGCACATTTTAGTTTACTCTCCAAGGGAATGAAATTTATTCCAACGCCATCCTTTAGATTGGTTGACACCATTTGTGAAGTCAAAAAGTATGTAAGAAAATTGAACCTAGCTATTATGTTCAAAGACAATCACAGTAATGGTGACAACAACACTATCATAAAGAAAAAAAGTAGTTTTATGCCAAATGCGAATCAGGAAGTCATGAGATATGAAAAATTAGTTACTCATGACCTTTATAAGATTAAGAGCAAAGGCAGACCAGGTACTACTAATTTGTCTGAAGAAGAGAGTAGAGCTCTTATGGACTTGAAAACTAACAGTAACGTCCGAATAATGAAGCCTGATAAGGGAGGGGGGATTGTGATCTATGACCAACAGGAGTATAATAGCAAGATATATAAGATGTTACATGATACATCAAATTATGAAAAAATTTCTAAGAATGAGCTGAATCAAGCTTATAGGAAGATAGATTGTCATATTGAAGAATTCTTAATAGACAATAGACTCACTCAGGACACATATGAATTCTTAAAGGTAACATACCCCACTCTAGCAGTAATGGTAGGAATACCTAAGATACATAAGAACTTACTAGATCCTCCCTTTCGGCCCATTATTTCTGGCAGTAGGACAAAAACTTTCCCTAGTGGAGTTTTGATTGATACTTTATTGAAACATGTATACAGTAATGTAGATCATATGGTAAAGGACTCATGGGAGTTTTTAAAAAATTATCCAGTGACATTAACTTCCAATCAGTTGATTTTTGCATCTATAGATGTGGTGGACTTGTTCATGTGTATTCCTAAAGTAGAGGGTCTGGAGGCTTTTTATAAGAGCATTTACAGGCATAGTAACCTCACTAGAGAGAAAATCCACTTAGTATATGACCTAATGTCCATAGTATTGGACAACAACTTTATATACTATGAGGGGGAAATATTTAAACAAACAAGAGGGGTAGCGATGGGGGCAGCTTGTGCCCCCATATTCGCTAATATGGTTATGCTGGAATGGGAGGAAGAAGTGGTGTTCAAAAGTAAACATATGGCGAACATCAAATACTACTCGCGATTCCTGGATGACATATATATAATATGGGAGGGCACCCAGGATGAGTTTAGTGAATTTCTTAGTTTCATCAATATGAGTAGTAAGTATTTGAAATTTACGGCTAAATTTAACGACTATGGTGTGCCTTATTTGGACACACTTGTCACTAAAAGAGGAGAGATATTCCATTCCAGCATACATAGGAAAGAGACTTTTACAAACTCCTACTTGGACTTTGGCAGCTATCATCCTGATAGAACTAAAATCAATATTTTTAAAGGCCAATGTATTAGGGCATTAAGAATGACCACTACTGTAGAGGATGTTAAGAAAGAGATTGAATATATTATGTCTTTATTTGCTGACGGGATATAGTATTACTATGATGAAGAAAATAAGTACAGATTTGTTAGATAGATGGGGCATTAACATTTTCCCGTTATTAGGTTACAAGTATATGGAAAAAGACCCTAAGAAGGTAGAAAAACTGACCAACAACACAGAGTATGGGAGAGCCTGTATTATAGAATATAATACATATCATAATAAAGTAAAAAACATTCTGTACAAACACTGGTATACTATGTTGACAGATCAGGAGATGGAAGTCATTCTAGGTAAAAAAACAATTTTTGTACATAAAATGGCCCCTAACCTCAAGTGTATATTAGAGAGACACAATACTGAGAGGAATAGGAACAGAGCAGATTTTCAACATACGAGTAGATGTGGATGTTGTAAACAGTGTCCTTTGATTTTAGAAGAGCCATTTATAAAATTAGCAAATTACAACAGTAACAAAATCTTTTTTAAAAAAGGTAACTGCAACAGCAGTTTTATAATTTATTTAGCAAAGTGCATAAAGTGCCCGTCTTACTACATAGGTAAAACGGAGCAGAAATTTAAAAAGAGAATTTATGCACACAACTATTGTATAAAAAAATGTGATGACAAAAATGCCCTTGCTAGGCACATTATAAACAAGGGACCTGAGCATTCATTTAAATTTGCAATAGTGGAGTCAGTGACATCAGATCCGAAAGGGTGTAATCTAAAAATATACTGTCATTTAGGGAAACATATTGGCAGATTCTAACTGATGCCACGACTCTACCAGGTCTGAACGACAGTATATCTACAAAAAGTATTATAGAATACTGTCAATGAAATTATTTCACGATGTATTATGTATATTTTTAACTTACAACAATGTTTTTGCACAATTTGTCTTATAACAACATTTTGACATATTTAGTTTGACTGTTGGTAGTATGAGAGTATATATTAGTATACATCCAACAGCAATTGTATACCTCTTTAAGGACTAGAGTTTTTTTTGGCGCCAATTTTAACTACTTAAGTCTTGTAAATGAAATGCTTTTTATTCTGATGAAGCCTATCTTGGATGTAGGTGAAAGCGCTTAATCATTTGTGTGCAATAAATGGTTTTTAACTAAGTTCTCAACTTTTTGTACTGGATCGAATTGTCAGTTTGGATTATCACAGTCTTCGCATCTGGCGTTAAGCAGCAGGTAGTAACGCCTTGTGGTTCAGATATATATAGATATGTATATATTACACAAAGCAACTGTCAATAGAACAGAAGAATGAATTAAATATAACTTAAGAACTTCTTAAACGAACAGAAGACGAAGGAGCCAGTAATAAGCTTTCGTCCCTTTAATAGTAAACAGGACTTCTTCAGACAATGAATGCAAAAGTATGGTACTATAACATAATGTAGTATGACAATTCAAATAGGAGGCGGTATTAAGAAGCTCCAACCATTAGAATTAAGTGTATCTGGCAATCAACCAATAATATATATACAGTAACAAATGTCAATCAGAAACAGAAGCAGGCTATAATTAAATATGAGAAATGTCAATCAAACATACAGTAAAAATGTACACACCCAAAATTTACAGTTAATGGCCCCACCTCAAAGCACATTTAACATTTAAGGATTCATTTAAACCAGGAGGGGAATCTGCACTAAGTTTTAGTTGCCATAGTAATTCTTTAACCTCTAAACAATTATTAATATCACCAAAAAATGAATCATTTGCATGAATAAGAAATCTTCATATGTGATACTGTGTTTATTATAGATGATATCTTTTTTGTATGGAAAGGCACGGACTCTCAACTACAGATGTTTGTTGATTCTCTATCTGATAGTATTGGTTTTCTTCAATTCGTACTGGCAGGGAAAGGATCTTCAGTGGCATTCCTGGACACAACCTTATCAATAGAAAAATCAACGATTTCTTATTCATGCACACTCCCAATCCCAGTTTAGGGAAACTGTTTGGAATCCCAAAAATTCATAAAGATGCACACAACCCACCTTTTAGATTAATCATTTCCAATAACAAAACTAAAACAGAAAGAATTGCACAATATATAGATTCTGTGTTAAACCCAGTAGCACAGTCCAACCCCTTTTACATTAAGGATTCATGGGACTTCTTGAACAAATTACACAATGCTAATTTCAATGGACATGGCAAAATTCTTGTTACTCTTGACATAGTAGCATTATATACCAACATCCCTCACCAAGAAGGTCTAGCTTATGTTAAACATTTTCTGCATAAATTCATGAAATTCTCCAAGTCCAGAATTGACACCCTGTATACCTTAATGTCTTTAGTCTTAGATAATAATTATTTTCACTTTAACAATACTATTTTCAAGCAGGTTAGAGGGGTAGCCATGGGCACCAAGATGGCCCCAGCTTTTGCCAATGTTGTTTTATCAGAATGGGAATTAGACACATTAATACACCTTCCAGGTTTCGAACTTACTGAGCATTACTGCCGCTTTATAGATGATATCTTTTTTGTATGGAAAGGCACGGACTCTCAACTACAGATGTTTGTTGATTCTCTATCTGACAGCATTGGTTTTCTTCAATTTGTACTGGCAGGGAAAGGATCTTCAGTAGCATTCCTGGACACCACCTTATCAATAGAAAAATCAACGGGTGATCTTTCCTCAAATATTTTTAGAAAGAAAACTTACAGGAACAGTTATTTGGACTACAACAGCCAACATCCTATGTTTATGAAGAAGAATGTTGTGAAAGGTCAATTTGTCAGATTGTCCAGGCTTATTAGTGATGACTGTTCCTTTGTTAATGAATGTGATTTCTTATGTACTTTATTTTTACAAAAAAACTACCCTGCACGTTTAATAGAAGACATTAGGTTATAGGTCTCAAATAATAGATTCACCAGATTCAAACCCATTCTCAAGTTTGGATTTATTCATAACAAACATTTAACACAAAATGATGACACGGACAACTGGTGTAGTAGCTTTGCGCTGCCAATCAGTAGGGATATGCTACACATTAGTAATATCATTTCGCAGAACTGGAGAATATTATCAACTGATAATTCTATTAAACATATTTTAGGTCCTAGCCCTAAATTTTCTTTCAAGAAAACTAAAACCTTCAAGTCCTTGTTTGAAAGAAATGACCCCCAGTTCTTACTCACACAACATAGTAGAATTAATGATTCTAAGGGGATGTTTTCATGTGGAAAATGTGTGGTGTGTGACTATATTTTGTTAGGGAACAGCTTCAGCTTTACACATTGCAATGTACCAGTATTTTTTAAGAAAAGTTACTATTGTCACAGTTCTATGGTTGTATATGCTGCCATTTGTGCTTCGTGTTCATGTTTCTACATTGGCAAAACCACAAGGAAATTAAGTGATAGAATTAAGGAACACAATGCAGCTATAAGATCCAAAGATAACTCGAATGCATTGGGTAAACATAGCTTGTCTTGTTCCTCTTTTTCCAAATTTAGGTTTTTAGTGCTAGAACAAGTTAATAATTTCTTTGGAGACACGGATGGTTTGTTACAAATACTGGAACTCAAATGGCAGTTACATTTGGAAGCTGATTGTCATCCTGGATTGAATGAATCATTGAATTTGAAATGTGTTCTTAAGTGGATGCAGTAATGCTTTTACTCAACATTTTTTTCTGTCTTCCACTCATGTTTTATTCAGTTTTGTATTAGTCTTGCCAGTCATTGGACTATGACATGTTATTATTTTTAGTACATTTGACAGTTAATTGGTTATTACAGCTGTTTAAATAGCAAGTGGAGTGCAATTTTTGTTCATTCTGAAGAAGTTCCTACACATTAAAGGACGAAAGCTTAATGGATATTGAGGGTTTACTAGTCATCTTTTCATTTTTTTATTTTTAATCAGAAGTTATTGCTAGAATTTATTTAATTCTTCTGTAGTTTCATTTTCGGTTATTGCTGCATATATATATATATATATATATATATATATATATATATATATATATATATATATATATATATATATATATATATATATATATATATATATATATATATATATATATATAATATATATATAATATATATATATATATATATATATATGTATACATATATATATGTATATATATATAAATATATATATCTAGAGATATACACACACAGATATATCTATAGATATATATATATATATACACACATATATACACACACACACACACATATATATATATATATATATATATATATATATATATATATATATTTATTTAAGTGGTACATTTTGGAATATTTTCTGCTTAAAACCTCAGCTTTGGCCGGCTAAGATCTAGCTGTATTCAACTGGACGTATAAGAGAATTTAAGTACCTTTTATCTGCACTTTTTTCAAATACAGCATTATAATTGATTTATTTATGTTGCATTGAATATTAAATGAACTGGAAGTTTAGCCTCATGTTTTTTCAGTTAGTTCCCCACCCACTCTCCCTGTTTATGTTTTGCTGTTAATCTTGGTGGCTTTGAAACTGCCCACCCCTCTTGTAAATTTGTGTTTGGATACTACTTCTAATCGCATCTCATTTGCTCATGTAACTGATTGCAGTGAGATCATATTCTGATTTCAGGCACTCCTACTGTTTACAAAGAGAGCATCTGGGAAAGAAGAAAAAATTTTTTTTTTAATTTTTTAAGCTCGTTTCCTGCCTTTCCTGTAAGTAGTCTAGACTGTTTGTAGGCTTCAGAGCCCCCAAGCTTTTCGGTGTTGGAGGGAAGCCTTCTAGCTTAATTTTGTTTCTTAGAACTACAGTTTTCTAGTTTCAGCACTCAAATCTGTTTCTTTGAACTCAGCACTTGTTCAGAACTCATAAGCACTAAATAAGCTGCAAATTACTACAGCACTCAACTTTCCTCACTTGTCTAGAGGAAAGGAGTTTTTAGTACTTAAATTAGCACCTATCCAGGCATGTCTAAAGGTCAGGTCCCGGTGATTTCTCCTGTCTACCTGATGAATCTGGGCATCTTGGGGCAATGCAGCAATTGCCTCCTGTACACAGACAACCCTCTCCTCCTACCACCCAACACTGCAACCTGCGAGAGATGCACTTATATAGCCAAACTGGAAGCAAAGCTCTCTTCACCCAAGACTGGACTAGACAGTCAAGAGGAGAAGGTAAACACTTGCACTGCACCACACCACACATCACATAGTCCCTTCTAAACCTACACCACTAAAACACACACATAGAAACACAAAACACACACCTACTTCACAGAGGCTCTCAATAAAAACCTGCCCCAAGCATCAAGGACCTCCAAAGCAGAAACGCAAGCAAACTCCACCCACCAACACAACCCAAATAACACATAGCCCACAAACTCAGTGTGCCACTCAACCACAGCCCATAAGGCATAACAATGTACCCAACACTCTAGTCATAGGTGACTCTATAGTCAGGCACACTGATGTTCCACTCACCAGGCTAAACAAGGAGAAAGTTACTGTCAGGTGCCAGGATCCACCACATAACGCGCACACTCAGGTCACTCCACAACAAGTACAAATATGACACTGTCATTGTCCATGTTGGTGTGAATGACCCAAGACGTACTTCCCTGGACTACATGAAAAGTGACATGGAGGAGCTCTCTGATCTTGCAGCCCAGGCAGATATGACCCTAGCCCTGAGTAGCACTCTGCCATCACCCAGAATTATAACACAGTACAAGGACAAAATGATTGACATCAACAATTGTCTAAGCTTCTGGTGTCATTCTACGGGGATCCATTATTTGTCTGCCTGGGACGACATGATCGACAGACCACAATGTTTTGCCAAAGATGGCCTGCACCGGTCACCCTTGGGATTCTGGATACTGGCTAAGGCTCTTGCCACCCCTACAGTGCCTTTTTTAGGCAAGGTTCAAATGACATATTCACCACCATAACAGGTACAAGCAAGCAAAATCTGAGGGTAATGCTACTCATTGCTAAAAGTCTAAAACTCAAAATGCACTCACTCCTTAAAATGGAGAACGTAGACATCTGTGCAGTGACAGAGACCTGGTTCAAAGCTCCAGAGAGCACCCCTGCATTACCAGGCTATAATTCATACCACACCTTTCGGCCATCTAACCCGGAATGAAGCACTAAAGGTGGAGGCGTGTCCATATTCATAAAGGATATCCACACCTCCAGGCTAGTTGCTCAGCATAATGCATCCGAAATTATCCAAGTGCAACTAACTCTGGGCAAGACCGCAATCCAAACTGTAGCTTACTACAGACCCCCCCCACCATGCCCCAGGATTCCCACTACTCATTTCTTGATACACTGGAAAGTATCAAGGTACAACCCAGCACCCTAATAATGGGTGATTTCAACTAACCCAACATTAACTGGGAAAAAGTACAGTTTTGTACCTACCATAAATGTAGATGTTCGAGTGTCTTCACTGCTTCAGTCATTACACTTGGGTTACCCTGCTGTCAGGCGGTCCTGTAGTCGGCCAGAGTTCCAAAGTCTTGGTCTGGCGTCAGTTGCTGTCACTTCTTCCCTGACGTCAGTGCGCCAGGGGTATATAAGATGCAGTCGACGCCATTTTCTTTACTTTTTCTTGTCCCAGATGTCAGATGCCCCCAAATAGGTAGGCAATACATACTGCTAATAAGGCATACATGAAAAATAAAACCATAAAGTTCAGCTACCAGCAAATACACCACATAGGTAGTATAGGGTAGAAAAGTGTAGCTAAGTCCTAGCCAAGAAAGAGGGGATGGAGGGAGGGTAGCCTGGACTGCAGCAGTGAAGACACTCGAACATCTACATTTATGGTAGGTACAAAACTGTACTATGTTCATCGTGTTTCACTGCTGCAGTCATTACACTTGGGTTGAATCCCAAAGCTGAGTCAGGGTGGATGGGTCTAGAGAGGATTTGGTGTGGCTATGTGGCCCTGCAGAACTGCAGTGGCAAAGCCTGCTCTGGATCTGGAGTAAAGAGGCAAGTGGTAATGCTTGGTAAAGGTGTGCACTGAACTCCCAAGTTGCAGCTTCCAAAATGTCCTTGGTAGGTACTCCTCTAAGATGGGCAGTAGAAGTTGCAGTTGCACTGGTAGAATGTGGTCTAATGCTAGATGATACAGGCTTCCCATGCTGTGTGTAGCAGAACTGGATACAGTGTCCTATCCACTTTGAAATGGTCTGCTTTGAAATAGCCTTTCCCTGTGATCTTCCAGCATAGGATAAAAACAGTTGCTCAGTTTTCCTGAAAGCTTTTGTTTTGTCCAATAGAAGCGTAATTGTCTGCGTATGTCCAATGAATGTAGAATTCTCTCCCCTTTATTTTGGGGATTTGGATAAAATGGTGGCAAGTGAATAGTTTGGTTAAGAGCCACACTGGATACCATCTTAGGCATAAATGAAGGGCTTGTTCTTAAGGAAACCCTGTCTTGGTGAAAAATGATGAAGGGCTCCACTGCCATTAATGCCTGTAGTTCTGAGACTCTTCATGCTGATATTGCCAGTAGCAGAGCAGTTTTCCATGATATATACTTTATTTCTGCTGTATTAGCTGGCTCAAAAGGAGGTAAAGTTAGTTTTTCCAAGACAAAGTTGAGGTCCCAAGTAGGTGCTGGTGCTCTCCAGGGTGGTCTTATGTTTTTAGCCCCTCTGAGGTACTGCTTTAGCAAAGGATGAGAGAAAATAGGAGGATCTGTGTTGTAATGAGCTGAGATGGCAGAAGCATGGATCTTAATGGATGAGAAGGATAGCCCTTTGTCCAGCATCTCACTTAAATATTGTAGTATCTGAGGAATGTTAGGGACAAGAGGGTCAAGGCTTTGAGCCTGGTTCCAGGCACAGAATCTCATCCACTTTTCTGAATAAGATTTCCTGGTGCTAAGCCTCCTGGCCTCCAAAATGACATCCATAACAGCTTTAGAGAGAGGTGTTGTCTGTTTGGCTAATGAATCTGCCATGCAGCCAGGGATAAGGTTTTGAGCTGACTGTGCAGGAACTGATTGTTTTGCTGAGTCAGAAGGTGTGGAATTTGAGGCAAAATCCAAGGTGGGCCTTGAGCTATGTTCTTTAAGATTGGGTACCAATGTTGGCATGGCCAGTCTGGAGCAATCAGTGTCATCTGTGGTTTTTCTTGTCTGGCCTTTAGGAGAACCTTCGAAAGGAGAGGCAGAGGAGGGAAGGCATAGACGTGCAGGCCTTTCCAGCTGAACGAAAGAGCATCCACTTTCCATACTTGTGTGTGATAAGTCCTTGTGTCCTTGTGCAGAATTTTTGTAGTTGGCAGTTCTGTGGGGAGGCAAAGAGATCTATGTCCGGGCACCCCCATGCTTGCATTATCCTGCTGAAAACTTGTGGATTTAATTTCCACTCGTGAGGATCCATGATGTTTCTGCTTAGTTCGTCTGCCAGAGTATTTTTCTTTCCTGGCAGGAATTGTGCTTGCAGATTAACTTGATAAGTTAGAGCTGTGTTCCACAAGGTCATGGCTTGCCTGCATAGGGGGTAAGGATGAGTGCCCCCTTGCTTGGTTATGTTCCACATTACTGTGGTGTTGTCTTGTCTTTATAACTAATTGTCTTGGATGCAGAAGGTCCTTGAAAGCTGTTAGGGCATTTTGTACAGCCAACATCTCTTTTTGATTGATGTGTAGATGCAGTTGGTCTGTGGTCCATTTGCCCTGAATACATTTTCCTGCCATGTGTGCTCCCCAGGCATAATCCGAAGCATCTGTTGTTAGAGTCTGCCTGGCTGTGGGTAGAGTGAAAGGCTGACCCTTGTTGAGGTGACATGCCTGTGTCCACCATCGAAACTCCTGTTGCAGGCAGGGAATTAGTGGCATATCCGTTTCCAAGCTGTGTGAGTGTTGAGTCCAAACACTTTTTAGGTACCACTGTAATTTCCTCATATGCAGTCTGGCATATGGAATTAGAAGTATGCAGGATGCCATGAATCCCAAGACCTGCAGAATTTTTCTTGCAGGGATTTAGGACTTTGTTGCTATCAATTGAAAATACTGAGTCAGTTGTCTTTGTTTGTCTGGCGTGAGATAAGCCATCTGGGCCGTTGTACTTAAGCTGGCACCCAAGAATATTATCTCTTGTGAGGGCACTAGTTTTGATTTATTTTCGTTTACTGTGTACCCTAGGCAACTTAACTTTTTTACAAACGCCAGATGCTTTAGAAGAATGTCCTTGCTCTCTGCTTGAACCAGGCAGTCGTCCAGGTATGGATATATTTGAATTCTTTTTTGTCTGCAAAATGCAACTACTGGTGCCAGGCACTTTGTGAAGACCCTGGGCGCAGTAGATAAGCCAAAGGGCAGTGCAGAGAATTGGTAGTGCATTGAACCAGCTATGAAACTGAGGTTTCTTCTGCAATTTTGTCTGATAGGGACATGCAGGTATGCCTCTTTGAAGTCCAAAGTAACCAGCCAAGCTTTCTTGCCCAACATGGGTAGGAGCTGCTGTAGTGTCAACATTTTGAACTTCGGAACATCCAGTTAAGTATTTAGAGTGGAAAGGTCTAGAATGGGTCTCCAGGCTTTGTCCTTTCTGGGTACCAGGAAGAGTCTTGAGTAAAAACCTTGTCCTTGTTCCTGCAGAGGTACTTTTTGAATGGATCTCATGTCCATGAGGGCTGTAATTTGCTTTTGTGCCTCTGCCCATTGATTTTGTAGCAGGTCTGGCATTCTTTTTAACCTCGGTAAAGTGTGAAAGTGGAACCTGTAACCTTGAGACACAATATTCAGCACCCATTTGTCCTGGGTGATTGTTTTCCAGTTTTGTGAAAAAAGTGCTAGTTTTCCCCCTAAGGGAGCTGCCAACAGGGTAGAGTTTGGCATTGGTAGGGGAAAGTCATCGAGATTGTTTACTGTAAGGTTGTGACTTGTCCTCACCTCCTTTGGGTATTGAAGCGTCCCACTGTCGTGGCCTGTAAGATCCTTGGGGCTGAGATCTGCCTCTTGGTCATCTGTATCTGCCTCTTTGTGGCCTGCCTGACACTGAAAAGGACCAATTTTTTGTAGGCCAATTTCTGCTAAATCTTGGTGGCTGTACCTGTAAGAAATCTTTCACTGTTTGCATAGATTTTTGCATTATCCTCCATTTTCTTTAAAACCTCCTCAGCTTTAACACCAAATAAAATATCTTGCTGTAAAGGAGCATCTAATAATTTAGCCTCGACATGGATCTGGTAAGGTTTGTTCCTTTAACCAAGCATGCCTTCGAATCACAGATCCTGTAACTGCTGCTCTACAAGAAGCTTCTAATGAATCAAAACCACATTGCAAAGTATGTTTTCCCACTTGTTCAGCTGAATGCAATAAATCCTGCGTTTCCTTAAAATCAGGTTGTTCTGCACTTGTACTCATTTTCTGCTTTAACTGAGACAGTAAATATTGTTGATATTTAAGCATGTGAAACTGGCAGTTTAAAGCCCTCGCTGCTAAGGTTGCAGAGGTGTAAACTTTTTTCCCCCATCTGTCTAATGCTCTGGAATCCCTGTCCGAGGGAACTGGATTTTTGGCAGTGGAGGCCTTTACCCCTTTAGGACCCTGGGAAATAGTTTCTGGGTCAGCAGCAGGGTTTTTGTAAAGTAATTTGTGAGAGTCAGGGATTCTGTAGTACCTGTCTGGCTTGACTGGAGCAGGGGGTAGAGAATCTGGATTTAAACTGGATTCAGATAACACATCGTCCACAATATCCAACACTGGCGGAATAACAAGGGGCCTGTGTTGAGGTAATAAAAGAAAATCTCTGAGCCTTTTCTTGGACTCTGAGTAATCCTGGCCCTCCCAATGGAAATGCTCCCTCATGGTGTGCAAAGTTTCCCCAAAAGAGTAATCCTCAGGAGGAGAGGCTGAAGGAATAGATTCTTCAGCATCAGAGTCCTCATGGCGGGGGGGTAAAGAATATCCCTGATCTGAAGAGGAGTCAGAATATACAGAAATCTGGTCAGAGGAATCATAGTCTGTATCCTGCCTAGTCCTTTTATCAGGAGGGGGATGGGTACCCCAGATCAAAGTAATTAAGTCTTCGGCCATTTTGAGCATCTACTTTTTAGGCATGGAGGCCTGCCCAGGTGAATGCTGTACTTGCTTCTTTGTCTTTAAAGTTGCTTTAGACTTGGCTGTAGATGCAATGGTAAGTTGAGAAGGTCTGAAAACACCCTCAGAAGCCGAAGCCTGCTCAGCAGCTCTGGACCCATCTGTAGGGGTGGTCTCCGTAGGCCCAACACCTTGAGTATTCAGAGGCCTAGGCAACTCCACGTGGGAGTCGGTTGCGGCCTGTGGCTTTGAGGAAGCGGGTGTCAGGGGCTGCGAAAGCACCTCACTGAGAACCGGTGACTGGCCTAGAAGAGGCTTCGTCATCAGTTCTGGGCCTCGGATGCCTGTCCTTATCCTTATCTTTGCGTTTTTTGTGAATTCCAGTCGTTGGTTGTTCCGACGGCATGGTATAATTAAACCTTCGGCCAAAGTAATGGCGTGCAAAATCAAACCGATGTTTAATAGTGCGTTTGTTAAATCTAGCACAAAACTGACAACTAGTGACGTCGTGATCTAGGCCTAGGCATGGAATACAGTAAGAATGAAAATCCTTATGAGGTATTTGCTTCCCACAAGAAATACAGTTATTAACTTTTACTGATATCGGTCTGAGGCAAGAAAAAGTTTCCCCAACGGGGTATTTAGCTATATTGAAGACTTCGGATCTGAAATCAAACTTGAAATCTCAGGAGTCGGCTGACCGGCACTTGCAAACTGCTTTTGCTTCGGGCACCTTGCAGCAAGAAAAACTGAAGAAAATGGCGTCGGCTGCATCTTATATACCCCTGGCGCACTGACGTCAGGGAAGAAGCGACAGCAACCGACGCCGGACCAAGACTTTGGAACTCTGGCCGACTACGGGATCGCCTGATGGCAGGATAACCCCAGTGTAATGACTGCAGCAGTAAAACACGATGAACATCTACTCATGTACCAACTCTTTTGCTCAACGTTTTCTGGAATTCATAAATTCCAGCGCCTTGGATCAACTTATTCACACCCCCACCAGGGGCAGCAATATCCTAGACCTGGTCATTACCAACATGGGCAACCCATGTTCCACATCAGAGGTCAATTCCTTGTTGGTCAGATCTGACCACAAGCTAATCACCCTTGACATCCACATCCCGCCCCCACCCCCAATTAGGGAAACCACCATAAACAACTTCACCAAAGCCAACTTCACACTTCTTAAGACAGAAGTGGCAAACTTCATGACACCCATGCAGATGGACAATAGAGGTACGAATGCTAAATCCTACACAAATGCACTTTATAAGCACTTACACAAGTGCATGGATCATGCTATCCCTAATAGAACCAAGATGCTATCCTCCAAAAAAAGGAAGCCAATCTGGTGGTCCTCTGCCATAAACAAACTCTAAAACAGAAGAAAGAAACTGTTGCAAAAAAGAGTAAAATCCCATGACTGGAGGAACTCCCCTGGTCAACCTCAGTAAGAAGCTGAGATCCCTCATAAAATCCTCCAAAGCTAGTTACAAAAATAAAATTGCCACCGACTCAAAAGACAACCACAAAGCATTCCATAGCTATGTCAAGACTCTCAATGGCAACACTCAGATCTGCTCTGAGTTGCAGCACAATGGCACTAAATATACAGAACCAACTGATATTGCCAACATCCTTGGCAGACAGGTTCAGTGCTAACCTTACCCCCCTCTAACAACCTAGAGTGCAAATCTCTATACCGGAAGAATGCAAAGTTCCTGTAATCACGGCTGCACAGGTAAAGAAAAAAGTCACGTAAGCCAAGAACACAGCATCCATGGGACATGACAATATCCCAGGCAGTGTTCTACACAAACTACAGAATGAACTGGCACCCTACCCAAGTACCATGTTCAATCATAGCCTCACATCAGGCTTTGTGCCCACTGAATGGTGCACCGCAACGGTTATCCCACTCCACAAAGGGGGAGCCATGACGGACCTCGGGAACTACTGCACCATTATCCTGACGAGCCTGGTCTGCAAGGCCATGGAACGTATCATCATGGAACTCATAAACAAAGACATTGGTAATCTCCAAACTCTGGACCCTACCCAGTTTGGATTTGTAAAAGGCAGAGAATGACTCCTAAACCTGAATGACTTGATCTGAAGCAGTCATCAAAGCCATAGATGAGGGTAAGGTGGTTCACACAGCTAAACTAGATCTCACCAAGGCTTTCGACACCATCCTCCACTCTGGAATTATAGATAAGCTCACTAAAGGTATAAATCCCTACGTCACAAGATGGGTTGCCAAGTGGCTCACAGACAGAACCCACACTGTGAAAGTAGCAGACTCCAAAACCGACTTCAGACCAGTGACAAGTGGAGTACCACAGGGTTCAGTCCTGGGTCCTCTCCTGTTTGGTATCTATTTCCCTTAAGTACAGGCTAACACAGAAGGTCTTTGGCTAACAAAGTTTGCAGATTACTGCAAACTAGGAGACATAATCTAAACTCCTAACAATGTGAACATACTACAAAAGGGCTTCACTGAGACAGATGCCTGCTGTCAAATCCATGGCCTGAAGCTCAATGCCAAAAAGTGTATTGTCATCCCCTTTGGTAAAAACTCTGTACCCATGAACTACCACATAGCTGGTAGTCTACTTAATGCTGAAAATGTGATGAGACCTTGGGACACAGGTGGACAGTAGTCTCTCCTTTGATAATCACATCGCCACAGTGGTCAGGAAATCCTTCTACGTGGCTCACCTAATCACAAAAGGTTTCTCATCCAGAAAAAAAGAGGTCATTGTTCCCCTCTACTCATCACTCATTAGACCCATTATAGAGTACAATGCCTTTTTTAGTATGTACCTCACAAGACATCTACAACAACTGGAAAGGCCACAGAAATACCTCACAAAGAGGATTACTGGCCTCAAACAGATGCCTATGCAGACAGTCTCCAAAAACTCCAGCTTTAGTCTGTCACATATCGCCTACTCAGAAGCGACTTCTGCCTAACATACAAAGCTATATCAAACCCAGAGCTGTTGGACATACTCCACTTAAAGAAACCCCAATCCTTCCGAGCTACACGCTCTAGGGACCTAAACCTTGTCACCACAACAAACAGAACATGCTGGAGGGATAGATTCCTGTCCCAGGGACTTCCCATACTCTGGAACAGACTACCTATGTCAAACAGAGCTCCTCATTAGCACTCTTCAAGAAAAATCTTGATGATTGGATGGGAAATAGGAAATTCTCCCCAGGGATTATTTCTGTGCCTCTGTTCGACAGGGGTACAGGAAAATAATTTTCTTGGGTGGCAAAAGCTAGGGTACATTTTTGGCTAGGCTTATACAGGCCCTAAGGCCAATAGCCTAGTACCTACCTATGAACATACATATATATATATATATATATATATATACGGATATATATATATATACGGATATATATATATATATATATATATATATATATATACACACACACACATATATATATATATATATATATATATATATATATATATACACACACACACACACATATATACACACGCAAACACATATATACACACGCATATATATATATAGATATATATACACACACACATATATATATATATATATATATATATATATATATATACACACACACACACACACACACACACACACATATATATATATAAATAAATGCACTCACACACACACACACACACACACACACAAAACTAAGGGTGTGAGAGTCGCATAGAGAATACTGTTGCTGCCACAGAACAAGAGGTTCCCCAGTTCGAATCTTGGCTGGGGTGCCTTCTGTGGGGAGTATTCATGGGTTTCCTCCCACATTCCAAAGACATGCAGTAGGTGGATTAGCCATAGGTGAGTGCATTGTGGAAGAGCTACCACGGCAGGGCTAACCACCCAGCAGTGTAAACCTTGGCTCTAGGTGGCTGTCACTGTTGGAGTGATACCCCCAAACAAGCATGGGAAAAAGAGGATATGGATATGTGTGTGTGTGCATTTTTTTTTAATAAAACAGAAAAAAATTGAAAGTATATAATAATAAAGAGGAAGGTATGCTCCCTAAGGGATCTTATCCGAACCTGGAAGCTGTCCTCCACCAATGCAGGCTGCTGAAGAGATTCAACTGTACGATTCCTACAGCTGGTACTAATAGACTGAACTGACTTCCTGTGATAGGGGTTTGGCTTCACCGAAGGGAGGGGCTTATCCAATCCCCTGTCACAGGGAATTATACGAGAGAATTCTGAACTCTGGAAATTGTCATTATGGGTTTGTGCAGGAGGACAACTCATATGTCACTGCAGTAGTGTGAACAATTAACATAATACATTCTATAAAAGTGTCTCAGCTTAACATACTGTAAATACTGTATAGTATGCATAATTCTGCATGTTACTGTCTATTTTTCCTGAAAGCTTATTCAGATGTATTTAATGTGGAGCTTTTCTCCCAGGGTTTCCACGGAGAAGGGGCTTCACCTAGTAGGACTTTCCCAATATAGAAACTCAAACAAACAAATGTATACTAAAGGGAAACGATAATGCACTAGAAATCTAAACAAGGGTCTCATCTCTATGCTTAATGACCTTTTAACTAATCATCTCGAATGTTGAACTGTTACTTCAAACAACTAAAAATATATTGCAAAATGGGTCTTACTGTGCAATTAAAATGCAAATACTTCTGTATCACAAAACAGTGATATCTAGTGCTTGCCTGTTCCAAATAGGAAGCAGAAATGACAAGTCCATTGACTCTGCAGATAAAAATATCATTACTTCCAATTTCTTTTCACATAAAATGTAGTTTTGGGCAAAAGTTAACTATGGGTTAGGCAAGCTATTTAATACTTCTATAGACTCATCAACTGAGACAAATAAAAGAAAAATGCATGTGTAACCGTACCCAGTTTTAAAACAGAAAATTATCATAATTACTCTACTGTACTGAAATGTACATAGGCATTTCATTTTTCTTTGCCATCTTAATCTCATTAAATATGCTTAATTGCTTTACTCTATATACTTGTTTTCCCCCAGGCTGAGAGTGAAATTGGTCATTGCGATCAATCCATCTCTACTGTATATTTTTTCTGCAGATGCAATGCATTAGATTTGTTTTTACATTTTGTTTACTCATAATTTTCAGGTTAAGAACACAATTAATACTTTCTACCAGAATAATAAAAAAGTAGAAAAAATACATAGCATTATCCATGTAGAAAACATCATACTTAATTAAAAAGTCTAAAAATTAATCAGAGGTCATCAGTTCTCAAACTATTGCTAAAATTTAACATTTAGATTCAACACATTCATTTTCTTACAATGCTGTCAAATTATGAATAATCCTTAAAAAAGACAATATTAGAATTAGTGTTATGGACTCATGAGTACTGGAAACATTCATAAAATTATATATCATCAATTTGAAAATGAAGACATTACTCTATTTCTTTCTCACTTAGACTGTAAGTCCATAAAAAGATTTATATCTAAACATCAAAAAATAATGGGCAATCACACTCAGTCCAGAACAACTTATTAGTGTAATTAACTCAAGTTTGAAAATACAATAAAATCAAACAAAAAACAGAAAAAAAATAACATTAAAATATCAACACGAAAAAAACCCAGCAAGCTTAAAGGCATCCAAATTAAATCTCAAAACATTACCAAACTATCTGCACAATACTACTAACAGAAACAGTTAAATTTCACTAAACTCTTAACAGCACTAACTTAGCAGGTATAAACAATAATCTCCATCTACAACTGTTCCCTATATACAAGACTAAAAATAAATATAACTCTTCAAAGATGCTAAAACCTGCAGCCAAACTTAACAGCAAACACTGCTTATTAACTCTGTAATATACAAAAATTTCAATAACTGAACTGCATTCACCATCAAAAGCAGGAATTTGCAGTAAAATGTAATGTGAACACTAACAAAAACATCCAATTCAGAAAATAATCACATCTGCTTCCATGTGATACAGGATAAAAAAAGGAACAGCATGACTAAATTAAATAATTCAACAAAAATAAATGATTGCATGAAAAAATAAATAAATAAATAAATAATAATAATAATAGAGGTCACTGCCTTCCACAATACTTTTATATAGTCATTCAATCATTTGCGACCAAAGTGAAAATTAACTTAAAAAGCTGTAGTTTACAGCTCAGCTCCATGAAAAACAGTATGATGAAATTTTCACTTTACAAATCAATGTGGGGAAAATGAACTTCAATGAAATGCATGCCCTCCCATAAAGAAAGAAAAGCTGAAGAAAACATGCAAAACATTATTTAGCTGGTCCACATGCCTCTAAGAGGATGCCACTCACAAAGCATTGTAAAAAAAAAATGTTTATATATATATACATATATATATATATATATATATATATATATATATATATATATATATATATATATATATAGACACACACACATATACACACACACACATACACAGATATACTTCACATGAATGAAAAATCAACATACTGAATTTCATTTGAGCCCACAATACTAATTTTCAACATACTGAAAACTCAGCTGACTGCGACTCATTATACTGAAAGCATATGATGCTGAATTTCAAAATGCTGAATTTTAAGCCATAGACATGCACACTTATAACACCAATGACTAACGCTTTCCAAAACATAAAAACAACTTACCTTCTTAACAGAAACTGTATGATATAAAGCCAAACTAGCGGAGGGGCTATGCCCCCCCCCCAACTATAGATACACTAACTCCAGGATAGCACTGCAGTGAGGAAAGGGCCTATATTCTTTAGTTACCTTACAGTACTGTACACACTGCTACTACTGCTGGGAGCGCACAAAATATTCTCCATATTACTTTAGATACTTCCCATATAAATGTAAAGATACATACCCAGATTTAGAAACACTACTTTCTATGCCACTATCAGTATTCTGACAGTTGGCACTTTAAGTTACAGTATTTTTTTTTTAATCACAAGCAAGTCACAGGTGAAGGGAAACGCACTTCACACCTACGGCTTAGGTATTTTGAAATTCTGCATTGTAAGCTTTCAGTATAATGAGACTCAGTCAAATGACTTTTCAGTATTTAAAAAATTAGGTATTGTGGTCTCAGTCAAATTAAATTCAGTATCTAGAGTTTTCAGTCATGTGAAGTCAACCCATACATACATACACACACACACACACACACACACACACACACACACACACACACACATGTATGTACAGGAGTCCAATACAGCTGAATTAGCTTCAAAGAATGATTCTTTAAGTTAGACACTTAGAAGAACTTCAACATACATTTTTTTAATTCAATAAATATATCTAGCTATCTACATGCGTCTACCTGTGATTATCAAAAAACCATTTCACTGAGCTTCTAAACACCAGGATGACTTCGCCAAACACTTCATTTCCCAAACTCTCAGATTACTGGAATTTTACTCTGGGAAAGTAACCACTTGGCCCCCATGGTGAACTTTGCACTTTTCTCTACTGTAGTCTGATCTCAGAGTTGATATATTTAGTTGGGGGGGGGGGTGTGGATGCAACTTGGGTGGGTTTGATTTGCTTGGTTTTTATATGTTGGTGGCCAAGTGGTTCATTTCCTGGGGTAAAAATTGCAGTGATCTGGGTGCTCGTTAAACTAAGTTTTTGGCACAGTCAAGTCTATTTGATTTTCTGGTAAGTGGGTTTTCCATAACGTGAAGTAGACCAATTACATATATTTGTTCTATATTTTGCAAGCTTTAGATAATGGATTTTCACTACGCACTGCCAACCAAAATTTTTTTTAAGTTGAGAACTAACTTTGCCTCCTGATAAACTTCAAATCCTACAGGCAAAAAACGGAGAACTGTAGTCATCACACACACAAAGCCCAAAGATTAAGTTATTTACGACAAACATAAATAGGTTTTATGTTTATTACTCTCAAGTTAAACAAGAAAAAAATGAACTCATTTTAATACTTTTGCTTCATGTCACCGAAGCCAGGCAAGCACCAAGCAGTATTAATTGACAAGAAATATTTCAGACAGTCATCTACCTCACAAATTAACTTTTAAGGCTGGGTTCTGAAGGAAACTGACAAATTTCAAAACTAGATCATGCATTAAAATGTCTACATTAACTATGAGGTACAGTTATCAATGGTAATTTTTTTTTTTGCCTCCACTAATCAGAACTGAAGTATGCACATCAACAGGGTAATCACTTTTTTTTTTTTTTTTTTTTTTTTTTTAACTTAAAGGTTAAATTGAATATTACATAAGTTAAGGCCTTCCAACTGACAGCACACAGGTCTGGTTTAGCATTTTGTTACTAAGTGTTTAAAATACAACACAAAAAAAGATGGGACTTCGCTTTTATAAGTATCTGTGAGAGCATGATCACAGCAGACATTGCACCTCAATGAACAATGAGAACATTTCTGTTCATAGGTTCATACTAGGCTATCTGCCCTAGGGCATATATAAGCCTAGCCAGTGTGTGTTTGGCTTTCGCCACCCATTTTAAATTAATTTTGCTATGCCCTTTTTCGAGGTTAGTATACTGTGCCTCTGTCTAACAGTGACACAGAAGTGATACCTGGGGTAAACCTACGATCTCCCATCCACTCATCAAGATTCCTCTTGAAAGGAGTCAATGAGGGACTCTGCCTAACCTGGACTGGGATTTTATTCCAGAGTGAAGGGAGCCTCTGGGTTATGAATCTGTCCCTCCAGCATGTCCTATTTATTTCAGTGCTGAGGTTCAAGTCTCTCGAGCGCGTAGCTCGATGGGATTTGGATTTTCTGAGGTGCAGCATGTCCATTAATTCCGGGTTGGACATGGCTTTATACGTCAGGCACAGATCGCCTCTGAGCAGGCGGAATGCCACTGAGTAGAGCTGGAGTTTCTTTAACCGGGCAGCATATGGCATCTGTTTGAGCCCTTTGATCCTCTTGGTGAGGTACTTTTGGGGTCTTTCCAGTTGCTGCAGGTGTCTGGAAAGGTACATCCCAAAAGGGGCATTGTACTCAATTATGGGCCTCATGAGGGATGAGTAAAGAGGCACGATGACCTCCCCTGATCTAGATGTGAATCCCTTCATGATTAGGTGAGCTATATAAAATGTTTTTCTAACCACTTTGGCCACGTGGTTGTCAAATGAGAGATTGCTATCAACTTGGGTCCCCAGGTCCCTAATTACTTCTTCTGTACTTAATGGATTACCACCTATGTGGTAATTTGTGGGCACTTTGTTTTTGCCAAAGGGGATGACTATACACTTTTTGGCGTTTAGCTTGAGGCTATGGCTCTGGCACCAGTTGTCTGTTTCTATGAGGCCCTTTTGGAGGATGCTTGTGTCGGCTGGAGAGTCGATTATGGCGCCCAGTTTGCAGTCATCTGCGAACTTGGTCAGCCACAGTCCTTCCGTGTTGGCCTGTACCTCCGAGAAATATATACACCAAACAAGAGAGGTCCCAGGACTTAGCCTTGTGGGACGCCACTTGTAACTGGTTTGGAGTCTGACATGGTTCCAGCAATTCTAACCATGTGGGTTCTGTCCTTGAGCCAGTTTGCAACCCATCTAGTGACACAGGGTCTTGGTGATTTTTTTTATACCTTCATGATTTCAAATGCTGACTCTGTAGGTTATGCAGAGAACTATTTTACTCTTCCTGCTTATTTTCTTTTAAACTTGTTTTTAACAAACACAAAAGTAATTTGGTGGAATCTGAGCCACGTATCAGCCTCAGCTGGAAATACAACACCACAATTAGCCACTGATGAAATACATGTCTATGTTTTGAAACATTTTCTGTGCATTGCCTTACCTCAGACATAAAAATATCAAATATTCTTGTAGCAAATGACAGGGGAAACGATGTGAGGAAGATGGTCAAAAACCATGATGAGGCATACATTGAGGTATGAAAACTTTGAGATTGAAAGTGCACATGAAGTTCTGGTAGGTGCTCCTGGAAAAGGATAGAAATACATCTATCAACAATTAAAAATACACAACACACACTTAGAAATACATCATTCACTTCACATGCATTTTAAGTGCAACAGTAGTAAAAATGGTATCTATACAACTTCAAGACAATAGAGCTTTGGGCTTGATAACAAAAGTAAAAGTACTCATCACAATAACATTTTTAGTTGACTTAACATATACAAATATTCAGTTAACATGTGAATGAGCTAACAGGAATTTCTAATGTGAAAGTAGTAACCAAAACAACTCTCCTCTTCTGCCTAACAGAATGAAAACAATCCAGAAACGAACATGGTGATGGCCTTCATATTATCAAAGTTCAAAATTAAACAATAGTATAAACTGTATCCTTTCACTCTTGGTTCTCTCTGCATATCCAAGGAGGACAATCCCATTCTAAATATGCTCAAAAGTTTCTCAGAATGCTCACTAAAACTACAGGGAGTATAACAATACAAATTTGGGTGGGGTTCCCCAAACCACTTTTGGTAGAAAACTTGCACTGTTGTAGACCGCCCTGTTGCTATAAAAAAGATACATGATGTTCATCTGACAAAAAATCTGCAGTTCACATACTCCTGCTGCTGCTGTAATGGCAACTACTAACAATTTAATATACACATTGATAAATATGAGAAAGACTGAAATCACAGGATCAAAGAAATGAATTAGGACTTGGACCTTTAAAAGCTTAGTAAGAAATATTTCAGAAGACTTGAGCTTACACCGAAATCTACTTTGCCATCTAAGGGGAAAAAAGTTTTGAATCAACTTACCTTACAGTTTTGGATCAGTTATGGAATCAATGTACAGTAAACCAGAAAAAAAATAATCGAAGAAATACAGTACAATTTTCATGTGTTGCACTTTCGGACCCCCCACAGGAACATACCTTATGTTTTTAGAGTTTGAGTTTTAAAAATGAAGATAGGAAGAAATACCCTCTCTCCCTAACCCACGAACAAGTCAAACACAACAAATAGTATAGGGTACAGTATTATTCAGGTCTATTTTTAATAGTAATTCTCAAGGAACCAGAAACTACAGTTATCCGGCATCTACTAATCCCAATGGGTGCCAGTTAACCGAAAGTTTACTGTATATCCAAGACTACATATTACTTGTAGTTCCCCTGGTTTAAATGGAAATTACACTGCTCTGCTAGCCAGTTAAAGCATGCTAACAAAAATAACTATAGTCCAAAAACTAAGAATGCAACAAGAAAATAAAATAGGAAATAAAATAAATTAAAATGTAAAGACTTCTGAATGAAGAAGAAAGTGGAAAAAGCAAAACAAGAGAAGGCAGAAGGAACCAAGTCAAAACCCTCTTTGCATACTGAATGGGAAACTAATGATATGCAGAAGGTGAATTTAAATATGTACTCGCGGTAGTGGTGCTGCGGTAGCGTTGTTGCCTCACAGCAAGACGTTGTCCCGTTCGATTCTCAGCTAGAGCGTCTTCTGTGTGGAGGCATGCGTGAATGGGCATGCCTTCGTTGAAGATTGTGCATCAGGGCTAGTAACTCGGCACGTAAAAATCCACTACCAAACATGCAGACCGGAGTTCCGCTGTGGCGACCCCTAGACGTTGCCCCGTTTGATTCTCAGCTAGAGCGTCTTCTGTGTGGAGGCATGCATGAATGGGCATGCCTTCGTTGAAGGTTGTGTGTCAGGGCTAGTAACTCGGCACGTAAAAATCCACTACCAAACATTAGCGGACCGGAGTTCCGCTGTGGCTACCCCTAACCGGGATAAGCCGAAAGACACAACAACTCTTGAAAGTAAGAAAGATAAGACTACAGGATTACATAAAGGAAAATTACACTCCTACTTGAAATGAGGAAATAAAAGCAAGAATAGCCACACTGGAGGTAAAACTGAATTTAGTTGGTGCAACTCTAATGGATCAAGACAACATTGCCAGCTGTAAAAAGTGGTATTCCTGAAGAGGTGAAACTGTAGAGATTTCATTAAAAAGCAGTTCTTAGCATAGTCACAGACAAAACAGCTCATCATAGAGCAAGCTCAAAGAGAACACATGGATGTCAAGAACAGCCTTGGGAAACCACCAACCAATCTTGGAAAGGTATGCCACTTTTGTACTGAAAGAAGGACTGTTAACACAACTAAGGAAACCAGGGATAAAGCTGAAATACAGAGAAGCAAACCTGCAACTTGTTCAGGACTTTTCCTTTTAAACTCACAAGAGATGAGCAGTCTTCATCCCAGTTCAGAGACTATGTGAACACATGGGTTTTCATTGCAAACTAATGTATCTGGCTACTATCAGATATTTTTCCCAGAAGAAAGTAACTTTGTTTAAGGAGCCCAATGAAGTTCTGAAAACAGTGGAAATGAAAGACCAAAAACGTGCCACACACAAAAGGAGTGAGACCCAGCAAGAGAGTTTAAAACATCACCAGTAACACACACAGTTCAGAGGAGGTCATACAAATGAAGTTTTTCCACATTTTATTTACTATTTTTAAACAAGAATATCTTTATTAAATTATCATGTATGATATAGGCAATCTTAATATAAATAAATGAAAATAAACTATACCAGCAATCAGTTGCAAACATTATACATTACAAATCATGCTGACTCAACTGTAGCTGCAAACATTAAACATCACTTATAATATATCCAGTCACTGTCAAACATTACATAGCTTATTCAAATCCTGCCTTCTTTTAAACGTTGTTCCTCCTCTGCATGTACTGCTCCCACAATCCCTATGTTTTCCTATGTAATTCGTTCCTACCGTTTTCTAAAAATCCCAACTCCAGCTGTTTCATCTCTGTTACGATCATCTTCGCAACTTCTAGCACAGTTGGTTTAGACCTTGATTTCCATTTTCTAGTAAAAGCTTTTTTAGCAGCCATCACAATTAGACTCAGCAAGGCCTTACTATGTGTCTAGGCAATTCCATTTCTGTATCATAGCTCAAAAATCGTTTTCTTAGTTGCACCAATTTGCTCACCCAGTATCTCTGACAGAGCAGTCTGCAGGGAATCCTTAAAGTCTGCCAACTTATTACATTCCCAGAAAATATGTTTACAGTTGCTTCTTTCTTCCCTATCATACCTCCAACATTTACGGTCTACCGGAGGAAAAATTCTTTGAAAACAAATACCCAAGTAAACACTTTCAAGCAAATATCCTAAATTTTCTAGACTTTGTTGCATATTTGGGGGACATACATATATGCTCCCATTACTTCTTTGTGAATTGTTTATCTAATCCTCTTCCGAATCCTTTCTAACCTCCTCTGATTGATTCTTAGTTATTGTGCAATATTTTATATCCTCTACTAATTATTCCTTTTATAACAGCAGCTTCTATTGTAGATTCTACTGAAAAGTTTGCCAGTGCTGGTCTTTAGTTTAGGACTCCCCCTATTTCTTTCTTTTTGCCTATACTTATAACAATTCTTGACAGGGAAGACTATCTCTAACCTGCAGTCTACACAAGTTCATGGCGTCTTCCCATTCTACTACCTTTCCTTCTCTAGTTATTTGCTCCCAATACCTTGGTACCTTTACCAGTTTTCTCCAATAAATTCCAGCCTGTTCTTGCCTATTGTCTGTATCCCTAACTGCAGTCATCCATATCAGAACCACCTCCGGTCTCCATTCCTGTGTTGGCTTACTTCTTAGTATACTTTCTGCTACTTTATGAATATAATATTCTGTATGATTGTTAGTCAACTTAAAGGCCTGCATCCAAAATCCCAGTCTCTCCTTATTTCCTGATCCCCCCCCCCCCGTTTCATCATCATCATCTCTTTCCACTTTGAATTACAGTTTTCTGCTTGTACTATGTATAGGAGCCTTTACTGTGTTTCTCTGAAATGACCCTTCAAATTGGGTAATCCCAATCGGCCCTGTTCTTTTGGAATAAGCTTATCCTACTTAACTCTTGCCTTCCTCCCCTCCCAGATAAAATCCTTCATGTCTTTATTAATTGCTATCCACAACTTCTCCTCTGGTTGATAAAATATGCCTGAACTGTGTATAAAATTAAAGGGACTAAAAACATTTAACTGCTTGTATCTTACTACTGACATGCATGTAACAGTGCATCCATTTTCTTAGTTTTTGTATTACCTTTTCTTTAGTCAAGTCCCACACACATCCTTAGCTGCACACCAGAATCATTTTTAATCCATACTCCTAAATAATTAATTTTACCATATCCCCTAAGTATGGATATTTCTGTACCATTTTCTATGTGGGTACATAGTTTACTGCTATTGCCTTTGTTTCAGCTTTATTAATTTTTGTATCCTGAAAAGATCTGAAACCATCTCAATATGTTCCACAGCACTGTAATGTCCCTTTCTGGTTTTGTTGGGTATAAAATAACATCATTTGCAAATAGTGCCAGCTTTTCTTGACTGCCATACCAATTACATCCTTGAATTTCTGGGTCCCTCATTTTCTTTGCCAATGGTTCTAAATATAATGCAAATAACAAGCTTCTCGGTTATATCACAAAATCTCAGGTTTCCCTACGTGCTCTGTCCTCTAATTTTATTTTTGAGACATCCCTTCTTGTGCAGTCTCAAATTCAGCCAGATTTTTCTTCATTTCGACCTTTGAGTATGCAGTTTTATCACCTTATCTGAATATCTGTTTCGAGCTTCTTCCATTTTTACCAGCCTTTTAGTGTTTGCATTGATGCACTCCATCAGTGTTTAATTTCTTTTAGCCAGGTGTGTGCGCAGTTGTCTTATACTTGCCTCTATGTTACTGGATTCATGTCTGAATCTTGCACTGTTTTTTGCTGAACAGCTATAGTACTTTCCCATTGAGTGTTTTCTCATTGCCTTTCGTACCTGATTTTCTTTCAGATCCTCTGTATTTCTCTTTTCTTAGCATCCAGACAGTGCACTTATTAGGTCCACTGGTTCTCTCTGCTAAATGTCTGTTTTCATACTGGGAGAGCCAGAAGTAAGTTATGACTCAATGTGCAGTCATCCTGGAAGTCCCACATTTTATTTTTTTAAACACCTTTAATAAATTACTTTAACATAAGCAAACTTACATTTATAAAAAGGAATCAAACCAAATTAACAAGTTCACATTTACAAAATATTACACATAAATTGTTATACATCACAAAATCAAAGCAACATTACATAAATGGTGCAATTTCTGCCTTTTCTTAAACCTCACTCCTCAAAAACATTTTCCACATGTATTGTTCCCACATTTTCCATTTTTTTCTATGCAATTTACTCCTACCTTTTTTTTTAAGATCCCACTTCCTGTTCTGTTTATCGCTGTTACAATATTTGCTACTTCAAGTTTAGATTCTGATTTCCATTTTTTAGTAATTGCTTTTCAGGCAGCCACCAGAATTAAACTCAACAAGGCCTTACTATGTACTGCTAATTCAGATACTGTATCTCAGTTAAAAAAATTTTCGTTAGTTACACTCATTTGCTTGTCCAGTATTCCTGACAGGGTGCTCTGTAATGATTTTACGTCTTTCAGCTCATTACACTCAGAGAACATACGCTCTTAGGTACCATCGCCTTCCCCATTACACATCCAGCATTTACCACCTACCTGAAGAATTATTCTGTCTGGGGTATACAAATATCTATGCAAGCACTTCCAGGAAAAAATCCTACATCTTCTAGATTTTGTTGCATATTTGGGAGCCATACATTTGTCCACCCATTGTCTCCTTCTGAACTGCATATCTAATCTCTTCCCAATCATTTCTGACCTCTTCTGATTGATTCCTATAGTTACTGTAGTTACTGTGCAATATTTCGCATGCTTCACTAATAAACCATTTTTAACAATAGCTTCTGTTCTACATTCAGTTAAAAATTCAGCCAGTGCAGATCTTTCATTTAGGATCCCCTAACCCTTTTTCTTTGCCTGTACTTCGGTGTCAATATCCCTGACAGAGAAAGCACCGACAAGCCTGCAATCCAAATGTCTTCTTGGTCTCTTCCCATTCTAGTACCTTTCCCTCTCTATTTGTTCCTAATACCTTGGTTCATTTGACAGCTTCCTCAAGTAAATTCCAGCCCCTTCTTGCCTATTCTCTGTACCCCTAATTGCAGTCTTCCCATCATCAAAATTTAATTTCTCCATTCCTGCGTCAGCTAAGTTCTTGGCATACTTTCTGCCATTTTATGAATATAATACATTGTATGATTGTTATTCTCCTTAAGGATCTGCATCCAAAATTCTATTCTTTTCCTTGAATTATGCCCCTGATTCATCATCATCCCTTTCCACTTTGAATTGCATCTTTCTGACTGTGCTGCAACTGTACAGTTGTAAAATATCCTTTCAAACACAGATGATCATAAACTTCTCACTTGTTTCCTGCCCTCTTCCTCTCCCAAATAAAATCCTTCAAGTCTTTATAAATTACTATCCATGATGTTTCCTCTGGTTGATAAAAAATATGCCGAGCACAGCTATAAATTTAAAGGGACTAAACATTTCATCGCTTGTATCTTACTATCCATATCTATAGGCAAGAGCTTCGTATTTTTCAGCTTTTGCATCATCTTTTTAGCCTCTTCCCACACATCCTTAACTGCCATAACAGAATAATTTTTAATCCATACTCCTAAATACTTAATTTTACCATATCTCTATAAATATGGGTATTGCTGAACTAGTTCATCTGTGGGTACATAATTTATAGCTACAGCCTCTGTTTTATCTTCATTAATTTGATATCCCAAAAAGACCATGAACTATCTCAGAATGTTCCACAACACTGAGATGTCTTTTTTTTTGGTTCACTCAGATACAAAATAAGATCATCTGCAAATAAAGGCAACTTTTCTTCAGCCATTTATAGTCTTGAATTTCTGAGTCCCTTATTTTCTTTTTCCAATGGTTCTAAATATAAAGCAAATAAAGGGAAAGAGGACATCCCTGCCTGGTTCCTCTGTTCAGATGCAACTTATCAGAGAGGAACCCTCCCACTTTAATTTTTGCCTATACCACACCTCATATATTCTTCTAATTAACCTTATTATTGCATCAGAAAATGCAAATGCTTCCACTGCCCTACTCATGAAATCCCAGCTTACTCTGTAAAACCGCTTCTCTGCAGCAAGACCCACCCATAACAGCTATATTTCCTTACATTCTGCTTTCTTCTGGATCACTGTTCTATTAGTGTTGCCAAATGTTTGCCTCCCCTCCCCCAAAAAACACATGGGTCCATATCTATAAATGATGGCATCACCTTTGCCATTTTTTAGCGATTACGAACTAACTAACATGTTATAATCATGGTTTAACATTTAAATGGGCCTATATGAAGCTGGATCACATGGGTTTTCACCATCTTAAGGTATTACAGCCACTACTTTTTTTTCCAGGATAATGGTGCCTCCCATCCTTTTAAAACACTGTTACACAAAAGCTCCAGATCTTGATCACTTTCTTCCCTCCTAGCTTCCAAATATCCACTGGAATACCATCTACTCTTGCAGACTTTCCTGTGGATTGGTTACACATCACCATTTTAAGCTCAACTCCTCCTATCTTAATTGTTAACTGTAGAGCTACATCTACTGCTAACCTTAACACATTTAAGTCTTCCCTAAATATTTCTATTTGTACATACTTTCTGTTGCTCAAGTCATTGTAACAAATGCTTTTGTGCTCTGGAGTCATCACCAAAAAACTGTTACTCAACAGCAATCTTTCTAAACTCATGCAAATTATCCAGCTGCTCCCTTATTTTCTTTTTAGAACTAGAACTCTGCAACTGCACCACTTCTTGTTCTGACAGATTCCCCTTATTTTATACTTAAACTTTGTCAGCCCCACTAAATATGTTTTATGATTTCTTAACCCAATCACTACTGGAACTACTATTAACAAGTAATTTATGTACTACTTCCTTCCTTTGTCTTGGATATTCTGCAAAATATAAAATTCCGCTTTAATTTTATCCCACTCACTAGCTATAACTTCTGAAGAAATATATGTCTTCCCTAATAACTGCTACATAATTCCCACAACCCATTCCTTACATTCCTCTCTTTTTAACAGGTAGGTATGGAAATACCAGGGTCTCATATCTACTTAATTACCCTGCATTTTTATCTTAGCAAATTAATGGTGCATGACCAGAAGGTTTTTGGATTTGTTTCAAAGTTTTCATTAAATGCACATGTTCCTGTGAAATATAACTTCTGTCTCGTCTGTCAGTTATTGTACCTTAGGGAATAATAATGTAAATTCTCTCAGCATTCCTACTACTGAATTCATGTCCTTCATACCAAATATTTTCATAAATTTCTTTGGAATTCTACCCTCTTGTTACATTTTCCCTTCTAGGCCCCCCAGGTACATCCTTACTGCGAAACAAATTCCAGTTCCCTACCTATAAGTAATATTCTCTGCTAAAAGCCAATTACTTCTGCCAATTTTTTTAAGCTCCATAACAGCAGTTTTTTGTGGAGTATAAATACATATGCCAGCATAACCCTCTCTGGACAGTTTACTACCTCATGTGACGTCCGCTTAATACCCCGCCAGAATGCCACCAATTAATGTGACATCCAGATAATATCCCACTGAACTGCCACCAAATAATGTGATGTCCCTTACTATTCTGGGTCAGTAACTAAGGAGCTTCAATCATCACTACTGACTCCAATGTGAGACTGTCACTTAAACCGGAGTAATATTTTACAATTTTACCCTAAGAGCACAACAGGAACATGCTCTATAGCCTGGGATTGGACTGTATATTTCTGTCCACCCCTAATGTAACTCCTTATTACACACTTCAGAGCAATGTCTCCCAGTTTAAGACCTCTGATACACTCACACAAATTAAATCTCACACATCCAAACACTTCTGGGAAAACCTGACACAGATTTCCAGCTGTGTCCCTTCCTCAAAATAATATGGCAATGCTGCCACCAATCAGTGCGTCTTCATGCCCTTCTAAAAGGGTGTGTCCAATTATGAAAATTAAATATTAAAGCAAATAGTAGCAAATGACCTAAGCAGCCAGGCTTTCGGATTGGCCCTTGGAATTATCCAAGGAAGTATAAACACACTCAAATCTCTAAAGAAAAACACTGATTGTCTAACCACAATGCAAGTTAATAAAAAATATTCAGTACTTGGCAAAAATGATTAAAAATATAAAACACAGTAATTTCCAATGAATAAACAAAACTCAGTCACCAGGAAAATGAAACCAATACTGTAGAACAAAGATTCAACATTCAGGAAAAACTCTAACTGATCTAGCTGATTAGTTATAATTCCTATCTAAAGAACACTGTCCCTGATCTAAACTAAATTACTAGACCAGAGCAAAAGCAGGCTTACAGTTCTTAGTGATTCCTTTTTTGCACAGTACATCTGTGATCAACTGACAACAGCAGGCTCTTTTATACACTATCCTGTCCACTATAACAGTCATAATTTTCATTTCATATTTTTAAATTCAACCAACAGTTGTTTTCTAAAAGTTCCTTCTGGTCTTTCAACTTCAGACAGTAACACATAGCAACTGTCAGCATTCCGATGACATCATCTGCTGATCAGCTGCCTCAGACAGTTTAGTTCAGAATCTCTACTCACAAACATGCACAGTTAGTAATGTAAAAGGACTCTGTTCAAGTCTCTAAAACATTCAGTTCTAACAGATCATAAATCAACATGTAAGAACTTATTTACAATATCACAGCTAGTCATGCTGGCATAATAATACACAGGTTAATCTGAAATTATATACAAAACTTCAGCCTGTCATGCTAGCACAGATGACAGTGTCTAATTTCGTCACACCTCAAACATGCTATTATCTTTTTTCCTTTTCCATCACTACTGGAACTACTATTAACAAGTAATTTATGTACTACTTACTTCCTTTGTCTTGGATATTCTGCAAAATATCAATCCTGAAATCCTTTTTTTTTTAATCAAATTTATATGCTCAGTTCTTCCCAAATTAATCTCCTGCAGCATTATTTGCACTCTGCATTTCTTAATATAATTAAGTATTCTTTCCTTTTTTATCTATACCTGTGAGTTCATTCACATTCCAATGTCATATGGAAAGTGCTGCCTTTACCGTAAGTTATAACTCCCACCTATTTTATATGGCAGCTTTTTTTAAATGTCTCTTTGCAGCTTTTGTGATAAACACACAAACTAATGTTTGGCAGGTTAATCTTTATCATGGTTCTTTCTCATCATTTGAACGTGGAAATTCAATACAAACATACATAACTATGTACATCTTCAAATAATGAAGTTTAACCCTCTTAATAGGAATATGTGTGCCAAATAAGCAGCTATAACACAGACCCCAATTAACCTGAAATTGAGATTACCCATGTTAAGATGCAAGATTTTACCTGTACTTGTACTTACACTAATTGGTGTCTGTTCTTTTTTTAGCTTTATCCCCACCCCCCAAGTGAACATTACTCTGCATGCACTATTCCTTCATAACAGGTAGCCTTAAACCACCTTGCTCTAAGGAGAGGAAAATGGACCTATCCCTATCAATTCTTGCTCTCTTCCCCTCACAAATATATATATATTTTTTTAATTCTACCATCATCCACAATTTCTCCTCTACGCAAGAGGGGGTACCGGTGTTGGTGTGGCCAGTCTGTTGCAATCAATATCGTCCTTGGTTTGTCCGGTTTGATCTTTAGTAGTACTCTGGAGAGAAGAGGCATAAACTGATAGGTTTTTCCAGCTGAAGGACAGAGCATCCACTTTCCAAGCTTGTTTGTGGGGAGTCCTTGTGCAAAATTTGTCTAAATGGTAGTTCTGGGGGAGGCAAACAGGAATATATCTGAGCGCCCCCATATGTTTGTCAACATGTTGAAAATCTTTGGTTCCAGTTTCCACTCATGTGGGTCCATGAGGTTTCTGCTTAGTCCGTCTGCCAGTGTATTTAATTTTCCTGGCAGGAAGTGAGCTTGTAGATGCACTTGGTAGCTCAAGGCTGTGTTCCACAATGCCATGGCTAGTCTGCAGAAGGGGTAAGAATGGGTACCCTCCCTTGCTTGTTTATGTACCACATAACAGTGGTGTTGTCAGTCTTTACCATTAAATGTCCTGGAAGAATGTGGTCCTTGAATGAAATTTCTTTTTGGTTGATATGCAGGTGCATTTGACTTGGGTTCCATTTGCCCTGAATGCACTTCCCTGCCAGGTGAGCCCCCCATGCATAGTCTGATGCATCTGTTAGGGTTTGGGTGGCAGGAGGTACAGTGAATGGTAGTACCTTGTTTTGGTGGCAGGCCTCTGCCCACCAAAGGAACTCTAGGTGTAGGCAAGGATTCTGAGAATATTGACACCATAGGCTTTTTAGATACCATTGTAGTTTCCTCATATGCAGTCTTGCATATGGAATTAGAAGAATGCAGGAGGCCATGAACATCAAGACCTGCAGTATTTGCCTTGCAGATAGCAGGGTTTTTGTGGCCACTAGTTTGAAGTAGGTTGTCAAATTAATTTGTTTCTCTGGCGTGAGGAAAGCCATCTGGTAAGTTGTATTCAAGCTTGCTCCCAGGAATAGAATTTGTTGAATGGGTACCAGGTGTGATTTCTTTTTGTTTATGGTGTACCCCAGACAAGTTAGCACCCTTTGTACAAAGGCCAGATGATTCAAAAGTATGTCCTGGCTTTCAGCCTGAATTAGACAATCGTCTAGGTATGGGTATATTTGAATATTTCTTTGCCTGCAAAATGCAATGACTGGAGCTAGGTACTTTGTGAATACCTTGGGCGCAGTAGATAAGCCAAAGGGCAGTGCAGAGAACTGATAGTGCGTGTAGCCTGCTTTGAAGCGTAGGTATCTAATGCAAGATTCCCTGATTGGGATGTGCAGGTATGCTTCCTTTAAATAGAGTGTTGCCAACCAGATATCTTTGCCTAGCATAGGAAGCAACTGAAGAGTCAGCATTTTGAATTTTGGAATCACCAAAAAGGTGTTTAGAGTAGACAGGTCCAGGATAGGATGCCATGAATTGTCTTTTCTGGGTACCAGGAAAAGTCTTGAGTAGAAACCTTGTCCATTTTCCTCTTCTGGTACAGTCTGAATAGCCTTTATACGTAAGAGAGAGAGTTACTTGCCTTTGAGCCTCTGCCCACGGATTTGGGGGTAGATCTGGCCAACCATTTGGGGTAATGTGTGGAAGTGAAATCTGTATCCTTGGGACACTATATTTAAAACCCATTTGTCCTGGGTAATGAGTTCCCAGTTATTTGCATGTAGAGCAATCTTTCCCCCCAAAGGGGCAGTCAGTTGAGAAGTGCTTGGAAGTTTTAAAGTTAAGTCATTGAGACAGTTTACCATAGGGGGGAGTTTTATTACTCCCAGATTTGGAAGTGGGGATCTCTCACTGCTTAGTTTTGTGCGTACCCTGGGACTGAAGCCTGGGTGTTCTGCTGGATCTAGGTTTGGACTGAGAAGGCCTGAAAGAGGCAGGAAAGGACCAATTCTTAGAAGCCCAATGCCTACTAAATCTTGGAGGATGTACTTGTAAGAAATCTTTAACAGTTTGTATAGATTTAGGTTTTTCCTCAATCTTTTTAAGAACTTCTTCTGCATTATTGCCAAACAGGCAGTCCTGATTTAAGGGAGCATATAGTAATTTAGCTTTAATATGATCTGGCAAGGATTGCTCCTTAAGCCAAGCATGCCTTCTAAGCATAGACCCAGTGACAGCAGCCCTGCAAGATGCCTCAAGTGAATCGAAACGACATTGCAAAGTATGTTTTCCAACTTGTTCAGCAGAATGCATTAAATCCTGTAAATCCTTATTTTCAGCACAATCAGGAAATATCATAATTTTCTGTTTAAGCAATCCAATAATATGCTGCTGATACTTTAACATATGAAACTTGCAGTTTAAGGCCCTAATGGCCAAAGTTGCATTAGTGTATACCTTCTTACCCCATCTATCCAGTGCCATGGAGTCTCTATCAGAGGGGGTAGGATTTTTGGCAGTAGTAGCTTTAATGCCTTTGGGTCCCTGTGAAATGGTCTCAGGATCCACAGTAGGATTTTTGAAAAGGAATTTGTGAGAGTCAGGAACCCAGTAATATCTATCAAATTTTCTGGGAGCAGGACATAGAGAGTCAGGGCCCAAGCTAGATTCTGAAAAAGCATCATCAACAATGTCTAGTACAGGAGGGATAGCTAAAGGTCTGTGTTGGGGCAGGAGTAAGAAATCCCTAAGCCTCTTTTTAGAATCAGAGAATGCCTGACTTTCCCAAAGAAAATGCTCCCTAAGAGTATGCAAGGTTTCACCAAAAGAGAAATCCTCTGGGGGAAAGCAGAGGGAATAGAGTCCTCAGCATCAGAATCCTCATAGGTAGATAAGGGTAAATTCTGGTCATCAAAGGAAACAGAAATTTCAGAATCCTGGTCAGAGGTATCATAAGCAAACTCAGTCCTAGGTCTCTTAGTGGAGGAAGGTTGGCTTCCCCTGATTAAAGTAATAAGGTCTTCAGCCATTCTTATCATTTGTTTTTTAAGCATAGAGGCCTGGCCATACAGTCTGGGCATCAGTATTCTAGGCATGGTTCGAGTTTTAGGCCTTGAAGAAGAAGATGGCGTTGGTTTAATATGCCAGTCAGTAGGCCTGAATACACCCTCAAGAAGCCGGTGCCTGCACAGCGGCTCCGGACCCATCCAAGGTAGAGACATCCACAGGTTCCACAGTTGAAGCATCTCGCGGTATACTGGACTCCGAATGGGTGTCAGTAGAGGCCTGTGAATCTGAAGTAGCGGGTATCAGGGGCTGCGGCTTTGGACCTAGGCAGTCTCTGTCTTTATCTTTGTGTTTTTTTCGGAATGCTGGTAGTCGGATGGCTTACCGAAGACATATCTGGATAACTGAACCGAGAACCAAAATATTTAGAAGTGAAAATATACTGACGATGGATAGTTCGTGGTTTAAATAAGGCACAAAACCAACAGCGAGGTACGTCGTGGTCATGGCCTAGGCAAGGAATACAGTACAAATAAAAATCTTTGAGGTATTTGCTTTCCAAAAGAAATGCAATTATTTACTTTTACTGACATCGGTTTAGAGCAAGAAAAAGTTTCCCCAATGGGGTACTTAGCTTTTAGTTGAAGACTTTGGTTCTGAAACTCGAAAACGAAAATTTCAGGAGTTGGCCAACTGGCACTTACGAACTGCTTCTGCTTCGGGCATCACACAGCAAGAAAGACTGATGTAATGGCGTTGGCTGCATGTTTTATACCCCTGACTACCTGACATCATGGAAGAAGAGACAGCAACCGACGCAGGACCCAAGACTTTGTTAATCAGGCTGACTGAGAGCTACTCCCAGCAGATAACCCCAAATGTGATGACTGCAACAGTGAAACATGAACATCTGGAACAAGGAAACCATCTCAAAGAGGTACACAGTGGTGGCCAGATCAGGCTACAAGAATGTGAGGAGATGTGCAAAATATTTAGTAGCCAATGCAGTGCAGTAAGAATCAAAGAATGAAATGAAGGATACAGAAGGATGTTTTACAGAGGTGACAGGAAACGGTGTTGGGTACAAAATAAACAATATGTAGCACTAAGGGCAAAAAACAACCATAAAGAAATTACTGTTAGAGCTTATTCACTTTCATGAAGGTCTATTAGTTGCAGTAGACTAGAAAATTATCTTCCATAAGGATGAGGGTAAGAGTCACTGCAAAGAAGATAAAGCTGTCAAGGATGTGAAGGATGTGTAGAAACAAGACAAACCTTGGAGTTGACTAACATATAGGAGGACATGGGAATGGCTGTGATGGGAATATACCTATCATAGCCCAAAACAAAGATATTGGTCTACAAGAGATAAAGCCTTTACAACCAGAGAACATATTATGGGGGGAGGGGCTTTTCAGATCCTGCATCTGTCCAGTTAAAGTTAGAACAGGAGCATGAAATATGTCCTTTGGCAATCTCCACTTCATCTACTTTGGAAAGAAAAATGTGCAAAAAATGGACAGAGGAGACATTATTACGTGCATTAGAAGAAGTTGGCAAAATAATTGGGTTATGACACAAAGAATACATTATTAAAGGGCCCAATTATATTTGGAGGATGACAGACAAACAGCAAACAGAAGAGAGAATGAACAGGTTAAAACAATAACAGGGGAGGAGGGCAGAGTTGACACCTGAAAAAGAGACATTTAAGTAAAGCAACTGCACAGGACTATCTGTGTGAGGACAACTGAAGAATGAAAAGTAAGTGCAGCAGTGAAGGATGTTATGCTTACATGTCTAAGGCTATAAAGAATTTAGCAGCATGCTAAAGGCAGAAAAAGTTGGAAAGGACAGTACAAGTCATCAGAAGGAAGAAAGAAAAGAGCATATGGATAAAAACTCTTAAGGACATATTACACATTTTCAAACATTATAGTAAACTATATAGGGGATCTCGCTCTGCCCCCTAGTGAAATAAAAAAAGGAGGAAGGCATAAAAGAGTTTCTAAATACTCTGAACATACCAAATCTGCAGCAGAAGATAGCAATGGATCTAAAAGCTGAAAGAAAAGGAGATGAGTGAGGCCATCGCTAAGCAAATTACAGATAAATCCCCAGGATCAGGTGAACTACCTACAGAGATCTGTAAACAAGGGGAAGACAGAATAATATGGGCATGATATAAAATGCTGAATCAGTGCTTAATGAATAAACCAAATTCTTGGAGCAAAGGAATAATACTGGTACTGCAGAAAATGGGAGGGATCCCAAACTACCAGGTTCTTAGGACAATCCTGAATCATAATTTTAAGTTTTCTACCAACTACAATAACATCAAGACTAGCTCTTATAATCCCCAAAAGTAATACACAGGGATAAATGTGGGTATGTAGGAGGGAGAAGAAACTCTGAAAACGTAATTAGAACATTAATAAAAATACAAGGGGAAGGAGGTGACAACAGTACCATGGATTCAGAAGAAACTTTTGATAATGTGGAAAGGACACATCTGATTGCAGTATTAGATGGAACAGGATTCCTCAATTTATTTACATCCCTGCCGGAGATCATTTGTCAAGGCTTGATGCTTAAGCAAAAGTGATGAAAGCCCTATTAGAAAATCTGCATGGGACCAGGCAGGGCTGTCCAGTATTTCCTTTGCTCTTTGCACCATACCCAAATCCCCTGGCCATAGCAATAAGCCAATCAGATTTAAGAAGCTACAACTGCTGAGGAAAGCAGCAAATACAATCCTAACTTTGAGTAAACAGCAAGTAAGGCAAAGATGTATCCCAGTTGCTGGCTGCTTTTGGGGTAATGGGAGAATACAAAAACAAAGATAAAACAAAAAACGGTAGGAATAAATGCACAAAGTAGGACAGAATTAGTGGGGAAATGCCCAAAGTTATATGCAGATGGCTGCCTAAAGCACACAAGGATTTCACTGAAGGGAAATTATGAGGATTCCTTGCAAAAATCATATTAAGGTGCTCCAACAAAGACGTCAGTAATGTTCAGAAATGGAAACAGTTAAACCAAGACATCGAACAATGTGTTCCGAACTGACATGCTTTATCCCATATTCTTCAAATGGGGCAGTAATTATATGTGCTTCCAAATAAAGTTATTTATTAAAATTAAAAAGTAGATGAAGGATTTTTAGACTAGAGTTCTACAGCGGTATAAGACAATGTAACATTATCAAAGGACTAGAATGGATTTGAAGGCAATTCATCTATCAATTATGGATAGATGTATACAAAAAAGCTATGCAGCAAGATGCAGGTTGTGTTGAAAAAAATACAGATGGCTAGAGTGGAGAAACTTAGTACAAACATTTTTTGTTTGGGGGGGGTCAAAGTTGAAAGAATCAGTCAAGTACTGGATGGGCCAATAAGAACAGAGGTCAGTAAAATTTGCATGGGTTCACAATTGACAGAATAGCGTCAAGACATATTTCCAATACAAAGGAAGATTAAGAGAGATGGAGCCAGCTTGTAATAACTGGGATCAGTCTGTAGTGGGGAGGAGAAAAATGGAGTGGGGGGAAGCATCTAGGAAGTACAGAATACTCAAGGGGTCTTATTTAAACTACTAGGCCATTAAAAGGGAAGTTAAGAAAACAAGTTGGATTAAAAAATCCTGACTATGGCCTACATGACCCAGGTTCGAGTAGCGGCTTGGCCAACTTGATGGAGCAGCAGGGAGGCATACGTGTTACCACTCCAGGTTGTAAGGGGCGGGCATGTGGTGTCACACCTGTGACAATCCCTGGTGGAGGTTGGGGACATCACTCTTGAGATGCACAGTCTAAGGGCAATAGGGTAGGGACATGTCTGAGCTGCCACACAGGCAGGGTGAAATGCCACATGTCCCCTTTGCATTCCCATCCCTTAGACTACCACTGAGACTGCAAGGGAGGGGGGAGCAATGGAAAAAAATCTAGCAGATGTAATCAGCCAGACCTACAGGATACCTTTAAGCACCATGCTGGTCCTAGCAAAATCAGTTGTTGTCTAGAGGGGTAGTCTGCAACTGATAGACCTGGCGATGGATGTGTGGCACTAGGTAGAATGCTGACAGAATGATGTAGTAGGGAGAAAATGTGGCCACAAAAACGATAAGATAGGCCATGACTAGTTAGGTGGATAACAGAAATGAAAAGCACATGTGTAGAGAGAAATAGTACCAAAGTTACATATGCTGCTACAGGAAGGGAAACAATACACACAACAGATACTGTGAAATGGTTGGAGAAAGCTCTGAGATACTGAGACTGATCAGAGATACTGGAAAGATGTATATAATACCAGGAAAGGCTGTTTGACCAGAAAGTTTTGTATGACTGCATCAAGTGCTTAAATAAATGCTTTTATACCCAAGTGGAGATTCAAATGACACTTTCTTCAGCAGAAAATAAATTAGCAGAATGTAACAAATGGAAAGAGAAGGGACTAGCAACACCTTTTTTAAATGGAAAAAACTAGAAAAACAGAAGAAAATTAACAAAAGCAGTGGGGCGACAAGATTAACGGAGAAGAGCTATTTTTTAGGGGTCTGAGGTAAGGAGGAAATGAGTGTGTGTACTACGGAACTGATGTGCATAATTCGGCTGATGGCCAAGCATAATAGAATTAATGTGTTTAGTAAGACAGTGTAAGAATGCAAGACAAAGTGTTAAAAGGTAAAAACATGGGTATGTGAACCACCAGCTGCCTTGGCTGCAATACATGGACAGTTATTTACAAGCTTGAAGCATTGTAATTCAGTTAAAAAAACGAAGTACAGACATGAACACCACTAGTATAACAACTGTAACTGTAAATATGGATTAGGGCTTGGGAATAAAATTGTATAAATGTTAAAAGAACCTGAATGAAAGTTGTATATTACTACAGACTCTTAGTATAAAGATTAAAACAGTTTAAAATGCATTGTGTTGATTCTGAAAAAAATGTCAATTAAGAATCAGAAATCCTAATTGCATATGACTGATGTTCACACTCATTTTAAGAAGTTCTTTGTGTGAAAAATAGGTTGTTTTCAAAAACGGACTACATATTACTTGATCTAAAGGAGCCAGAAGGCTCTATGAGACTGGCATTGTGTATGGGTATGCAGTTAAGACTGCATGGTGACATCCACAGATTCAAGCAATGAAAGCCTTGAAACATTAAGAAAATACATCTTGGATGACACCTGTTCCTCGGATATACACAAGCATTTCTGAAGGGGGGCAGATACTAACATAAGACAGAAATGGAAAAAAAATAGGTAGCAAGAAAAAAAATGCTAAAATATCTAAGTAACACTCCTGTGACCAAAGAAAAACTTTAAAGCCCACAATTACAGTAAAACAGACTGAATGTGCGTAATAAGGGGTTACAAAAAAAAAAAACACAAAAAAGAAAAACAAACCATACTGAAAAGATTGAAGTACACATGACTCAACACTAAAAACGCAGAGTGGAAAAAATCTTGAAGATGCAGGGCACTGAACAATGATATTACAAAATATACTGCATCTCTTCAAACTTTCAGTTCCATTTTCCTAACTGAAACGTAGTGCACCCTGTCAAAACCCGCAACACTGACATCTTTATGAAGAAACAGATCAGACTATAAAACTTATAAATATCATTACATCCACTGTATTAAAAAAAAAAAAAGAAAATTTCAAAGGAAGTCTACCAAAGTTACATCACATTAATGCAAAAATCTGGTGTTGGTTTTTAGAGCAGCATGTCCTTACAGCACCATTCTATTATTTTTTCTTTATAATTATATTTATTAGCCAGGTTAGGCGTGCTTCTCCAAGGACCCATATTAATCAAAATCCAGGCCAAAAGGTAAAGACACAGCTTATTAACAGTCAAAAAGTAGCAAATAAGAATAAACAATTGGTTTAAAAGCAAAATTGGGAACAGTTAACCTTGCTTCTACTAACTGCAGACTCTTTTTTTGTCTGAAGCTGACCAGCCTAGAGACTGAAAGAATCATGTAACAAAATATGTACATTCCCTCATTCCAGAGGTTGTGCAACAACTTCGTGTGAAGGTGTACATCCCTCTGCAAAATAACGATTTATTTTTTTTTATCATAGGCTTCCTTATAGAAATCATCAACTGCATTCATTTCTGCTTAATATAGTGTTACTCAGGATTTCAGACATTCATGACTTTGTCATGAAAGCTTAATGTAGTTTTGATAATTTGCAAGTTATGATTTATATATTATACAATGACCCCCCCCCATTAATATTCCAAAACGTGCACGCTGATTGGCCAGCATGCCCGTTGTAAATCCCACAATATACCAACGGAAAAAGATCCAGTCACCCAAACTTTTTTCGTTGGTATAAAGTGTCCAAAACTTTTTTTTATTTTTAGATATATTAAAAAACAAAACGGAGCAATGGAGACTTTCTTTTCTCCATTGCTTCCGTTTCAAAGTATTGATGTACTGGGTATGCGTGGGAATGCAAGTCCCATAAGCATGAGCAGTACATCAACACGAAGAAGCAGTATACCACCACCGGCGGAAGAACAGTAATGAGCCATTATACAAAGACATTACTTAAAAAAAAAGTAAGCATTTTTTTCTTAATGTCATTGTATAATAGTATAACCAACTCCGTGGTTGTGGTATATTGAAGATTTACCCACGGTTGTTGTGGTTTAATCACGAGGGTGGTTATTGCTCAAGTACTACGCATTTTAAGATTTTACTCCATAATGTTGTACACCTGTATGTTTCTATGAAAGGCAGAACCTGAGAAGACAGCAGGTCAAACAACTTTGTGCTTAAAAGAATGCCCAAGTTTTTCAATAGGACCCCCAACCTTGGATATCTGAAAGAATATCTCGCTAGTAAGCAAATAAGAGCAATCACCCAAGTACAATAAACTATCTTATTTCTTAGTTTAGGATGAAGGCTATTAATGTGGTTTTATAAAAGTAAAAAGTTCCATTTCAGATAAATGAAATGCACTTTTCTGTGAGGGCAAACATCCCATAACAAGAGGATTTAAAATTCAGCATAGCGAACTTAACTCCAAATTGCACTTATGGGAAACAGGAAACCCCAACCAAAGCAACCTTATTCCTACAATTTGATTTTCATCCAACTGCAGATTACTAAGCATTTGGCCAAAATCCAACCATTCAGATACTCGGGTATTTATTTTTAACATTTCGGATATCACAATGTTGTAAAATGGGGAAAAAATAAAATTAAACCACATTCTCTGTGTGGTGGCCACGGTGGTGCAGCGGTTAACGTTGCCACCTCACAGCAAGAGGTTCTCCGGTTGATTCTCGGCTGGGGTGCCTTCTGTGCGGAGTCTGCATGTCCTCCCTGTGGTCGCGTGGGTTTCCTCGGGGTGCTCCGGTTTCCTCCCACATCCCAAAGACATGCAGTAGGTGGACTGGATACTCTAAATTGGCCCAAGGTGTGAGTGTGTGCATGTGTGTGCCTTCTGTGGAAGGTTGGGTGCTGGGCTGGCAACATGACACTGTAAAACTCCACTGCCAATCATGAGCGGACTGATGATCCACTGTGGCGACCCCTAACCGGAAAAAGACAAAAGAAGAAGAAGAAAAAGAAAACCACATTCTCTGTGCCTTTCTAATAACCCAGTGGTTTCACTATTCTTGACTTTCAGTGTCAAACTCCCCTTGAGTACCTTGTTCCCCACTGGCCCTTTTTTTCAATTATAAAGGAATTCCCAATACTATTCTAGCATGTCCAAAGGTCAGTTGTCAATCTCCTCTCCGGTCCAGCTGGTGAATCTGGGAATCTTGAGGCAATGTTACAACTGCCTCATGTACACAGACAACCCTCTCCTCCTCCCAACAAATTCCAGCACATGTGAGAGATGCAACCATATAGCCAAACTGGAGGCTAAGCTCTCTCAACTCAGTACTGGCGTAACCAGTCAGGAGGAGAAAGAAACCACACTCACTACAATTCCAGTCTCACATAGACCTACCATGACAGCAAACCAAACACAAACACACAAAAACATACTCGGAGGCTCTAAATAAAAATCTGCCTAAGCAGCAGAGACCTCCAAAGCAGACACCCAAGCAACCGCTACCCCAAAACAAAACACGTGCAACACATAGCTCACAAAGCCAGTGTGCCGAACAGTCACAGCCCTTAAGGCTAAACAACACACCTGAGACACCCAAGCAACCGCTACCCCAAAACAAAACAAGTGCAACACATAGCTCACAAAGCCAGTGTGCCGAACAGTCACAGCCCTTAAGGCTAAACACACCTGATACACTTGTAATAGGTGACTATTGTCAGGCACACTGACGTCCCGCTCACCAGGCTGAACAAGGAGAAGATCACGGTGAGCTGCCTGTCGGGCACTAGGATCTGCCACATAACACAAGCACTCAAGTCACTCCAAGGCAAGTACAAATATGACTCCGTCATTGTCCATGCTGGTGTGAATGACCTAAGACGTACCTCCCTGGACTACATGAAAAGAGACATAGAGGAGCTATCTGAGCATGTAGCCCAGGCCAGTATGACCCTGACCCTGAGTAGCATCTTACCCTCACCAAGAATGATGCCACAATATGAAGACAAGATGATCAATTTCAACAACTGGCTTAAGTATTGGTGTAATTCAAAGGGGATCCAATGCCTGTCAGCCTGTGATGACATACTCGACAAGCCACGATGCTTCGCTAGGGACGGCTTGCACCTGTCACCCCTGGGCTTTTGGATATTGGCAAAGGCTCTTGCTACCCCCATAGTGCCTTTTTTAGGCAAGGCTCAAGAGACAAACCCACCTCCATAGGTATCACAAGGGATAGGAAACTAAGAGTAATGCTACTCAACGCCAGAAGTCTAAACCTCAAGATGCACGCACTCAAAACTCTCATTAGCATGGAGAACATAGATATCTGTACAGTAACAGAAACCTGATTCAAGGCTCCCGAGAGCACCCCAGCACTACCAGGTTATACCTCATACCATGCTTTTCAGCCCCAAAACTTGGACCGAACCACAAAAGGAGGGGGAGTATCAATATTCGTCAAAGATACCCACACCTCCAGGTTGGTGGCACAGCACGAAGCATCAGAGACTATCCATGTGCAACTAACAGTGGGTAAAACTGCCTTCCAGTTTATAGCCTGCTACAGACCACCCAAACCCAGGAACCCCACTCGGCCTTCCTGAGAACACTGGAAAATATGAAGGTCTCTCTCCAAACACCATTATATTGGGCGACTTCAACTACCCAAACATAGACTGGGAGCATTACTCTAGCTCCAACACCCTAGCCCAAAGGTTCCTAGAATTTATAAACTCAAATGCTATGGAACAACTTGTTACCACTCACACAAGAGGGGAAAACATACTGGACCTGATCATCACCAACATGGGAACTTTATGCTCCAGACCAGAAGTGTATCCCTCACTGGTAAGATCAGACCATAAACTAATCTCACTGGATATTCACATCCCGACCCCACCCCTGCCCAGAAAACCACAGTGAAAAACTTCTCTAAAGCAAATTTCACACTCCTCAAAACAGAGGTGGAATCCTTCAAAGCCCCTGGGCCTGTGGAAAATACGGCCCAGACCGCAGAATCCTTTATAAACGCATTCTATGAACACCTTCAGGAATGCATGGATCATGCAATCCCAAATAAAACCAAGACCCAATCCTCCAAAGGCAGACATCCTGTCTGGTGGACCCCAGCCATAAACAAACTATACAATAGAAGGAGGAAGCTACTACATGATGGAGCAAAATCCCAGAAAGGGAAGGCATCTCTGATCAGTATTAGCAAAAAACTACGGGCACTCATAAAATCGTCTAAGGCCAGCTTCGAGAGAAATATTGCACAGGACACTAAGGATAATCACAGGGCTTTCTTTAGTTATGTTAGGAACATGGGTAGGAATTCCCAGATATGCTCAGAATTAGTCCAAAATTACAAAAAATACACTGAACCCACAGACATTGCCAACATGCTAGCTGACAGGTTCAGCGTAAACTTCTCCCCCCCCCCACCAAAAGGGCAAATATCTATCCCAGCAGAGTGCTGCCCCCCTGACATCTCAGATGCTCAGGTAAGAGTCGCCCTCTCCAAAGCAAAAAACAAAGCATCAATGGGACCAGACGGTGTCCTGGGCTGCTTCCTACATGAACTCCAAGAAGAGCTAAACCCAAACATAAAACTACTGTTCAAACTCAGCCTTACTACAGGATATGTACCCAAAGAGTGGCATACAGCAACAGTGGTCCCTCTCCACAAAGGTGGTGCCTCAACGAATCCTGGAAACCATTGCCCCATAAGCCTGACTAGCTTGGTCTGCAAAGCTATGGAAAGGATCATCATGGACCTCAGAAATAAAGATATTGGGGACCTACAGACACTGGATCCTACCCAGTTCGGCTTTGTCAAGGGCAGATCCTGCCTCTTAAACCTGATCGATTTCTTTGAAACAGTCACCAAGGCCACTGACGAGGGGAAGGTGGACCACACAGCCTACCTGGACCTCGCAAAAGCCTTCGATACAATACCCCACTCGGGCATTATAGATAAGCTCACCAACTTAAATATAAACTCCTATATGTCACTAGATGGGTTGCAAACTGGCTCAAGGACAGAACCCACATGGTTAGAATTGTTGGAGCCATGTCAGACTCCAAACCAGTTACAAGTGGCGTCCCACAAGGCTCAGTCCTGGGACCTCTCTTGTTCGGTATATATTTCTCGGAGGTACAGGCCAACACGGAAGGACTGTGGCTGACAAAGTTCGCAGATGACTGCAAACTGGGTGCCATAATCGACTCTCCAGCCGACACAAGCATCCTCCAAAAGGGCCTCATAGAAACAGACAACTGGTGCCAGAGCCATGGCCTCAAGCTAAATGCCAAAAGTGTATAGTCATCCCCTTTGGCAAAAAAAGTGCCCACAAATTACCACATAGGTGGTAATCCATTAAGTACAGAAGAAGTAATTAGGGACCTGGGGACCCAAGTTGATAGCAATCTTTCATTTGACAACCACGTGGCCAAAGTGGTTAGAAAAACATTTTATATAGCCCACCTAATTATGAAGGGATTCACATCTAGATCAGGGGAGGTCATCGTGCCGCTTTACTCATCCCTCATCAGGCCCATAATCGAGTACAATGCCCCTTTTGGGATGTACCTTACCAGACAACTGCAGCAACTGGAAAGACCCCAAAAGTACCTCACCAAGAGGATCAAAGGGCTCAAACAGATGCCATATGCTGCCCGGTTAAAGAAACTCCAGCTCTACTCAGTGGCATACCACCTGCTCAGAGGCGATCTGTGCCTGACATATAAAGCCATGTTCAACCCGGAATTAATGGGCATGCTGCACCTCAGAAAATCCAAATCCCATCAAGCCACACGCTCGAGAGACTTGAACCTCAGCAATGAAATAAATAGGACATGCTGGAGGGACAGATTCATAACCCAGAGGCTCCCTTCACTCTGGAATAAAATCCCAGTCCAGATTAGGCAGAGTCCCTCATTGACTCTCTTCAAGAGGAATCTTGATGAGTGGATGGGAGATCGTAGGTTTACCCCGGGTATCACTTCTGCGTCACTGTTAAACAGAGGCACAGTATACTAACCTCGAAAAAGGGCATAGCAAAATTAATTTAAAATGGGTGGCGAAAGCCAAACACACTCTGGCTAGGCTTATAAATGCCCTAGGGCAGATAGCCTAGTATGAACCTATGAACCTATGAACATATGACAGACAGTCCCAGACATGACTGCTAAAAGACTTTGGTTTCTGCAACTGTTCACAGCTCAAAATTTTCAAAACTCACTTGTATTCAAACATGTAAATAACTGCACAGAAACAGTAATAGCAAACTGAAACAAACTTCAGAAAACTCCAAAACAAGACCCCTTGGTGGTCCCCAGTAAAGAGAGGCTATAAACAAAAAGAAAGAAAATCCTGTCCGAAACTAGGAGGGGCTATACCCAAAAGACAAAAAACTCAGTCATCAGTCTCAACAAGCAACTTATGGGATTAATCAAATCCACCAAAGCCAACTTTGAAGCAAAAATAGCATGCCATGCTAAAGATAATCATAAGGCATTTTCAGTTATGTACACACCCTTAAAGGGAACACTCAAAAGTATACTGAACTAATAGTAAATGGAACATCCTATACCAGGACCCAGGGATATGGCAAATATGTTGGCAGATACATTTAGCTCCAGTTTCACCCCATCACCTCCATTCTCCCCCAGGAAATACCCTTTACCATTTCTCCACCAACTATCACTAACAAACAGGTTCTCACTACACTCTCCAGAGCTAAAAATATTGCATCAATGAGTCACAATATCACAGGGTGCCTCCTCAATAGTGTGAAAATGGCCTGTCAGGCCCACTAGAATCTCTATTTAACCATAGCCTCCAGAAAGACTTCATCACTAAGGAATAGAGGACTGCAACTTGATCTCTTTACACAAAGGCGGACCATCAACAGGCCCGGGTAATTACAGACCATTACTTTGACTAATCTTGTATGCTAGGTCATGGAATAAATTATAGTGGACCTAATAAACAAAGACAGAGGAAATCTTCAAACATTGGCCCCATCCCAGTTCAGTTTCATCAAGGGAAGGGCATGCACGCTAAACTTGATGGACTCATAGAGAAGGTCACTAGAGCCATGGAGGAGGGCAAAATGGTACACACTTGCCCACCATGACCTGGCAAAGGCATATGACAATACCTCATACTGGTATTCTAGACAAGTTCACAAATTTAGGCATAAACCCCCTATGTCACCCAGTGGATAGCCAAATGGCTCACAGATAGGACATGAATTTAGAGTGAGCAAATCCACAGGGCTCGGTGTTGAGACTTCTCTTGTTTAGAATATACTTCTCTGAAGTCAAGGCACATGGAAAGGGCCTTTGGCTAACCACATTTGTTGAAGACTGCAAGCTGGGCGCAACCACTGAATCTCCCAAAGATGTAGATATCCTCCAGAAGGGTCTGACAGACAAAAGTGCCACAACCATGGCCTAAAACTCAATGAAAAAAATGCATAATTATACCCTTTGGAAAGACAACCACCCCTGCAAATTACTATCCTGACAACAGTCCCCTAACAGCAGAGACAGTGGTAAGGGATTTGGGAACTTAGGTTGCCAGTAACTTGAGCTTTGATCACCATGTGTCCATGACAGAGATAAAAATCTTTCTATGTGGCACAACTTATAATGGCATGGAATCCAGATCTAAGGAGATCACAGTCCCACTATAATCATCACGCTCATTAGACCAATAGAGTACAATGCACTCTTTGGCATTTACCTGACCAGGCATTTGCAACAGGTGGAGTGGCCACAGAGGTTCCTCACTAAAACAGTGTAGATTGCAAATAACGTGTCCTATGTGGACCACTTCAAAGCCCTGTCCTTGTACTCTTGTCTCCTATAGACTACGGAGGGGAGATCCATGAATAACCTACAATGCATTCTCCAAGCCAGCCCTGATAAATCTGCTACATATTCGTAAAACAAACATCTGTGATGTAAACGAAACACATTGGAGGAACAGGTATTTGCTTCAGAGATTGCCCATTCTCTGGAACAAACTTCCCATTCATGTGAAACAGAGCTCTTCCCTAAGCGTATTGAAATGCAATTTGGACCAATGGATGCAAAAAATCTCAAATTCATCCCTGGCTTGTCATCTGTGGCCCTTACGATCAGGGGTGGTTTGTAGATGCCCTGAGGTGAGGCATAAATGGCAAGGCTAAAAAGGCTCTAGGATGTTAGCCTAGTAAACTCCTATAATCCTAAGATCCTCTTCAGCAGAGTAATTCTGTAAGGAAATATCAGAGAGTGAATATTTTGCGGAACATGAAGAAATTTTCTAGCAACCTGTCAGACTTGGCAGATCTAACATCAAAACAGGAAATGTATGACACTCCTGAAAAATAAACAGTTGCCTGGAGAATGTAAAAAGCAAAAGAAAAATAATGCCACTGGTCATCTAGCACTCAAATGTACAAACATATTAATAATGATGGATGAAAGTTGGCAACTTTCTCACTTGTGGGTTGTGACCTTAAATATGAAAGATCATTCCTTCCATGCAGAAGAAAGGCCTATAGAAGACTGTAAGATGCCTTGCTCTTTCCGTTTCACATTTTGTCATGGGCATTCTTCTGTGATGAAGGAGAATAAAGTTAAAATGCATCTAATCCTGACAAACAAAATGCTGCTGCTGTCCTATGTTTACAAAAAAACTAGAAAAAACTTCACTCGTATAAAAGAATGTTAAAAACATAATTAAACTCCTTCATATATGCTTTTGCCTTGTTCTTTAAGGTGGGAGTTGCAATCAAAAGAGAAGTCTTAATATGTTTGCCATGGTATCCAGAAAAATGTTAGTAATATATACACTTCTTCCTCAAAACACATTCAATGTCATAGTCTCAAGAGAATCAGAGCAGTTCACAATTACGTAGAAATGGCACTTGGCCACAGTTCAACACAACCTTTTAACATTAACACAGCTATTTTATTGTTCATGGCAAAAAAGTACAATTCTATAACAACTTAGCATAACAGTAGATGTTCTACTGATCACTGTTTCGGTATTACAAACTGTGGGGTTATTTCACCAAATAATCTAGATGACCGGCCTGGATACCAGAGCCAAAGCTTTCCATAAAGCCATATGTCAGACAAATGACCCAAGTCAGAAGGTGCAAGAGAACACTGTGGACATAAGAGCATAAAACCTCACACCCTCTCCAAACCAGTAAACCTACAGAAGCCTCGGTAACTCAATAAATGGTCAGCTAAGAAGGGAGAAAGAAAGACAGTGCCCCCCCCCCCCAATAAGGATAAAGGAAGAAAAATGGGAAGGGAGAGGGTACGGTGGGAAATAACACTTAAAGAGTGATTGGTAGGACAGCTACTGTTAAGATCTTATACAACTGTACTATAACCTTCCTTGGATTTCTGCTGCAGTACTTCAAATTGTTGGATGATTCACAAAGCTTATGAAGTGTAAAGGCTGGATGGCTGAGAAACAGGTGAACTGTCCAATAATCCAGGGCGGACTAATCTGGTGAATACTGCTCTGGATTTAGAAAAGGCATCTACTCTGTAATGTTTGGTAAAGGTATTTAGACCAAGTAGCTGCTTTCTATGATGGTGCTAAAGTCAATCCCTTGAAAAAGGCTCCACAGCTACTGCTCTAATACAATGCAACTTTGCTGGAGAAGATAATGATTTGCAAAGTTGAATGCAGCAGAAAGTGATGTATTTAGAAATCTAATTAGCAGTAGTCTGGTAAACCGGGTACCCTAACTTGGAATCTTGGAAAGGCAAATAATTGGCCAGACTTGTGAATATCCCTAGTCTTATCCAAGTAGAATCCAATGGTCTATGCACATCAAGAGACCATAGAATCCCTTTTCCCTTATTCTGTGGATTAGGGGAGATGATCTGTGGCCTGACTGAGGGAAAGTTTTTACCACTTCAGGCATGAATGCAGGGTTGGTCCTCAAAGATGCTTTATCCTTACAGAAATTAAGGAAGGGAGGGGTTGCCTAAAGTTCTGCAGGTCAGAGACTCATCCAGTTGAGGTAGGGCCACCAGAAGAATAGGTTTTCCAAGTACAGAATTTGACAGAAGCACAGGCTACTTGTTTGAAAGGAATTGGGTGGGAGAGACTCATCCAGTTGAGGTAGGGCCACCAGAAGAATAGGTTTTCCAAGTACAGAATTTGACAGAAGCACAGGCTACTTGTTTGAAAGGAATTGGGTGGGGTGAGTTTTTCCAGAACAGTAGATGTTCTACTGATCACTGTTTCGGTATTACAAACTGTGGGGTTATTTCACCAAATAATCTAGATGACCGGCCTGGATACCAGAGCCAAAGCTTTCCATAAAGCCATATGTCAGACAAATGACCTAAGCCAGAAGGTGCAAGAGAACACTGTGGACATAAGAGCATAAAACCTCACACCCTCTCCAAACCAGTAAACCTACAGAAGCCTCGGTAACTCAATAAATGGTCAGCTAAGAAGGGAGAAAGAAAGACAGTGCCCCCCCCCCCCCAATAAGGATAAAGGAAGAAAAATGGGAAGGGAGAGGGTACGGTGGGAAATAACACTTAAAGAGTGATTGGTAGGACAGCTACTGTTAAGATCTTATACAACTGTACTATAACCTTCCTTGGATTTCTGCTGCAGTACTTCAAATTGTTGGATGATTCACAAAGCTTATGAAGTGTAAAGGCTGGATGGCTGAGAAACAGGTGAACTGTCCAATAATCCAGGGCGGACTAATCTGGTGAATACTGCTCTGGATTTAGAAAAGGCATCTACTCTGTAATGTTTGGTAAAGGTATTTAGACCAAGTAGCTGCTTTCTATGATGGTGCTAAAGTCAATCCCTTGAAAAAGGCTCCACAGCTACTGCTCTAATACAATGCAACTTTGCTGGAGAAGATAATGATTTGCAAAGTTGAATGCAGCAGAAAGTGATGTATTTAGAAATCTAATTAGCAGTAGTCTGGTAAACCGGGTACCCTAACTTGGAATCTTGGAAAGGCAAATAATTGGCCAGACTTGTGAATATCCCTAGTCTTATCCAAGTAGAATCCAATGGTCTATGCACATCAAGAGACCATAGAATCCTTTTTCCCTTATTCTGTGGATTAGGGGAGATGATCTGTGGCCTGACTGAGGGAAAGTTTTTACCACTTCAGGCATGAATGCAGGGTTGGTCCTCAAAGATGCTTTATCCTTACAGAAATTAAGGAAGGGAGGGGTTGCCTAAAGTTCTGCAGGTCAGAGACTCATCCAGTTGAGGTAGGGCCACCAGAAGAATAGGTTTTCCAAGTACAGAATTTGACAGAAGCACAGGCTATTTGTTTGAAAGGAATTGGGTGGGAGAGACTCATCCAGTTGAGGTAGGGCCACCAGAAGAATAGGTTTTCCAAGTACAGAATTTGACAGAAGCACAGGCTACTTGTTTGAAAGGAATTGGGTGGGGTGAGTTTTTCCAGAACAAAGTTGAAGTTCCAAGCAGGTGGGATGGCTTCCCTTGGGAGTTTTAGGTGGAGTACATATTTTAAGAGCCTTTTTACCTCAAACATTGAGGGGATACATGTATGACTCCCAAAAATGCAACAAAGTCTAGAAGATTTAAGATCTTTGCTTGTAAGTGTTTACATAGGTGTTTTTATACTCCAAGTACACTCCTAAAGAGTGTTTCCTCAAGTAGTTAGCAAATATTGGAGGTGTGATGGGGAAGAAAGAGGTAATTGGGAACATATTTTTAAGACTGTAATATGTTGGCAGACTTTAAAAATTCCCTACAGACTACTCTATCACAAATACTGGGTGAGCAAATTGGTATCACTAAGGAAATTATTTTTTTGAGTTATGATACAGAATCAGGATTGCCGAGGCATAGTAAGGCCTTGTTGAGTCCAATTATGGTGGCTACTAAAAAAAATAATTACTAAAAAATAGAAATCAAAGTCTACACCTACTTTACTAGACATAGCAAATACAGCAGAGATAAAACTGGAAATGGAATCTTTAGAAAAAGGGTACAAACAAATTATATAGCAAAAATGGGAATTTTGGGAGCAATATATGCAGAATAATGTTTTAGAGGAGGAATGAGGTTTAAAAGAAGGCAGGATATAAATGAGCTATGTAATGTTTTATTGAATGATTTCACAGATAAGTGATATATAACTTTTGCAACTAAAAATATGTCAATATAATTTGTTTTCATTTATATAAATGTATGATTGCCTACATATTTAATACAGATGTTTTATTTAATTTGAAAAAAAAAAATAAAAAAAACTTTTTACCTCTAATCTGCACTGGGGATCCAGAGGCAGGCAAGGAGATATTATCAAAATGTATGCCTTGACAGATGAGTATGCTAGGCCGGATTTCAATAGCGCATAAGAAATAAGAAAGGCCCAATGGGGTATTAGACTGCCAAGTCATTTTTTTTATTTATTTTTTTTAGTTAGACTGCAGATAGTAAAGATTTTCCATTTAACTATGAAGGCTTTCCGGTAGGTTTATTGGTGGGGAATAGGCATTTTGTACGTGGAGGGATACCAGGAAAGCTTATGGAATAATGAATCGTTCAAACGTTTGTATAGACATTTTGAAAAATGAAAAAACTGTTGAGTGTGGGGAGATCCAGTACAGGTCTTCAGTCTCCTTTTCTTGGAATAATGAACAGTCTGGAATAAGAACTCTTTCCCCATATGCTATGGAGGAACTGTTTTTTGTGCCTTGTTCGAGCAAGGCTTGAATAATGGGAGGAAGGAACTGTATCTGACTGTGAAGAGGAGGATGAGGAGGGATGCCACAGAATGGATGAACTTTCTTCCAAGTCATTCTGTTCCCATTTTGAATGCTGGAAAGATCTCCTCTGTCTGAAGGGATAAGGAGCCATTTTTTAGTGAGGAGGTGAGCCTTTTGGAGAAGTAGGGATGGATTTAAGTGGGAGGTAGGGGAGACAGAGGGTAGTCAGAAAGATTTGTCAGGGTAGGGAGGCCTCAGATTGAAAGTTCCTCTCTGGTTTGTCTTGGAATCTTTTTCTAGTAATTTTCTTTGCCTTATGAAAATGCCTAGATTCCCTGCAAGCAAAGGAAACCAGCTTTGCAGGACAGCTCCTCTGGTATCTGGGAAGAGGAACGATTAAGATTGGTCTACAGTCCTTCATAGTTTGACCTTCTTCTTGTAATTGTTTGAAAAGACTAACAGCATCTGGGCCAAATGGTAAGTCCTTGTTTAAAAGAGTCTAAATACTTTGCTTTAATATTCTCTGGGGGGGGGGGGGGGCTGAGAACATAACCATGCATACCTCCTGATCACAGAAACCTTAGCTGCTGCTCTGCAGAAGACTTCTACTGCATCATAGCTGCATTTTAAGTTGTGCCTAGTCAATTAGGAGGCCTGAGCCATGCTTGATGAGGCCTGTTTACTACCAGATTCCTAGGGAAACAATATTTTACCTACATAAGTATTTAGTCATTTGATTCAGACAATTCAGAGCTCTAAAAGCCAGAGTGGAGGATATATAAACCTTTTTTCCTTCAATTTGTCCATTGCACTGCTGTCTTTATCTGAGGGAAGAGTTTTGACAGCAGGAAGTAACTTAAAGGGTTTTGTCTGCAAACATGGAAAACACGTAAGGGTTTGCAGCAGGATTTTTGTACAGTAATTTTAAATCATCAGGTACGTTCTAAAGTACATCAGGCCATTTAGGAGCTAGTGGCTGTTAAAGAGGAAGTGGATGCAAAGGCATCAAGGAAAGCATTCAGAACAGGCAGTACAAGTGCAAAAGCAGGGGATGCCTATTTACAAGAGGTTATAACAACTCCGTTGGACCTCAGAAATCTGCTTTGATTTTTACTGAAAATGTTTAATCATATTAAGAAATTTCTCCAAATGAAGCTCTTCAACAATAGAGCAAGAAGAAAAGGAATCTTCATCATCAGAAGGCACATAGCTTGGTGAGTGGATCTGGAGGAGCATGAAAAGTAATGCTCATCTGAGTCCGATTTAGCCCCTTCATCCGCAAAAGAAGAAAAATCTAAGTGTCTGTTTTGGGGAGTGGTATAAGAAATAGAAGTAGGGCAAGACTCTGCAAAGGATGGTGGCCTGAGTGCCAGTATGGCCTTAAACAGGATCGGAGAAAAATCTATCCATTCCTTTTCCACAGATGTCTGAATGCAAGAAACATTTTGTTTCTTTCTGGGCATGAAGTCCACTTTGACTAAAGGTAGAGGTTCAGACCACTGGAATTTTCTAATTAAGATATGTAGTATGCCCTTCAGTTCTTTTGGAAATTATTAAACAAGGTTCCCTCTTCTCTTGGTCACTGGTAGTTTCAGTTAATTTGCATGTGCAAGCCTCAAACGCCATTCCGGCTCCTGGTGAAGTTAAGGTAGTGGGCATCTGAGTAGACGTCAGGCATACCATGGGTTCCAAAACATCTGCAGGAACATCTGCCCGGGCAGTCATAATATCAGGATGAGGCATCAAACTTTTTCTTTTGTATAGACAGGATGTCAGGGTGGAATGGTCTGCCATCTTTGCTTGTGCAAGGCACTTAAGTAATTGAGAGATGAAAGTCGCGTTCTTAAGGTCTTTGGGATAAAGAACTGACAGAGCATTCAATTTTTATAGTCATGATCTGCACCTAAGCAGAAAAGGCAATGGAAGTGGAGATTCTTGTAGGTAATAATCTACCTACAGCAATCACACTTTCCCCTCCTAGCTGACATCTAACAGAGCAACAAACAGCAATGCAACTGAGAAAAAAAAAAGTTCCCAATGGGGCACTTATCTGAACAAGTGAAGGCCAATGGTACCAACAACAAAGTGTTGAATAGACTGAAGGATGCAAGACCTGTGTTCTGACTGGTAGTGAGACAGTCTGAGGTTTTACACTCGTATGTCTGCTTATGTGCCCTTGCACATGTGGGCTTAGGCCATATGTCAGACGTACGGCACTATGGAAGGTTATGGTTTTCATAATCTGGCCTGGAAGACCAGGTCATATGGCGAGATAACCCAACAGTTTGGAATACTGCAACAGTTATCTAAGGAAGGACACCTTGGGTACATAGTGTTTATTAGCTGGCTTACCTTAATTGACCGAGACCAGAATATCCTTCATTTTCTAGACAGTTGACTGTTTGAAGGTCTCTGTCTAGGCAAACTAATTTACAAGAAGTATTCTTTTTTCAGTGATGAAACTCTATGAAGCACTACTGAGAAAGGTGACAAAACCAAAAATATGCATCCCCTTACCCACTTGTTAAAATAGCATATTCTCTCTATTTATATACTGTCAGGGGAAATTCGTGCTGGCGTGAATATTTTTATTTAATGGGAAAGCAAACATTTTTAAAAATTCCAAGTTAAAGATATCTATATATTTTGCCTCTTGATCCTTGTCCTCTGACTCCTCTAGATGAATACCAATCTCATACAGCGGACTCAATCAATCAATAAATAAAAGCAAACATACATACCTGCTGAAGGTATATTCTGCGCTTTGGAAAAGACCAACAAACCTCTGCTGTACAAATACTTCTTCCTCCCAAGCTGCCTCATTTTATTTGCTTTCATCCTTGCTTTTCTCTTTCCATTTCATGGAATGCAATCAATTAAGCTAGGCTGTATGCACACTTAAACTGTACCCACAGGCTTGTCTTTTCCACTTTTTTGCAAGGACCTAAGGCAGCATACATTTTTGGAGTGTCTAAACAAGTTGCAAGGTTACAGCTATCTCTTCCAATGGAGAAAGATAAATCTGAAATATTTGTTTCCTGTTCTCAGCTATGGGAGGCTGCAAATGTTAAACTCTAGCATCATGGGCTGCTCAACTCTGTGGTAAATTACCTAAAAACAGTTGGCAATGTATACTGATTTTAATGATAAGCCTATTAAGGCCTCTGACTGCCAAGTAAAAGATAAAACTGAATATGCACTGAAAGTTGGTCTCTATGAGGACTGCAACCTCTCCCTCATGAAAAAAAAATAAAGGATCTTAACTAAACACCTTTTTCTCACTAACCACCTTGTTTTCTCCAGGTAATCACTCATGTCATCTATCATTGTATCATGCAATTCTATACACTCAAATACTTTACTATTACTGCTGTAAATATGTAATACTACTATTGCTGTATATATGTAATACTATAAACCTACAATGATCTTAAACTTCAATGTAACAATGTATATATATATATATATATATATATATATATATACACACACACATATATATATATATAAAACCTCCTATTGAAACTTTAAGAAGTTACATATTTTAATGTAAACCATGAAT
>NC_056733.1:1473398844-1473411344 GCF_019279795.1 Protopterus annectens | reverse complement strand
TAGGATTCTGCTGATGCTTCTTCCAGCATCAGGAGACTGTAAAAATTCCAAGCCTTTCATCCCTCCTGCAGAAACTAACCAACCATTCTGTGGCACCCCAGGGCAGCAATTAGTTCACCGTTATGGACAATAAGAGCAAAAGCCCTTCCCAGACATTGCATCTCTGTCTGCATTCAAACCTGTGAGATAAAATCATTATGGCCTAAACCAAGTCATTTAATTTCTTGCTATTTTTCTTAAAGGTATGCTGAGCTGAACATAACCCCTTACACCTTCCAGCATCTTCTGTTGATATTACACACACACATTTCCTCAGTTACAATGCAGTCTGATATAAATGAATATTTCTTTACTGTCCAGCAGGACCCACTGTTGATACATTTTTAACATAAGCAGCTTTACAAACACATTTTAACACAAGCATCTGTACAAATCTATTTGATATACAAATGACAAAATTCTTTACAAAACCCCAGTTAGCTATGCTGGCGTATGTTAAACAAGCACTGCCCTACTTTCTCTGTCATAGCTGGCACTACCTCATATCATCACATCATTATTTTATCATGTTCCCATACATATGAATATTGCTGAACCAATTCATATGTGGGTACATAATTTACTGCTACTGCCTTCATATTAGCTTTATTAAATTTGTATCCCAAAAAATTTGAAACTGTCTCAAAACACTGTAATGTCTCTTTCTGGTTTTGTCAGATATAAAATACCATCACCTGCAAACAGAGCCAGCTTTTCTTGACTACTATACCAATTGTATCCTTGAATTTCTGAGTCCCTTATTTTCCTTGACAATGGTTCTAAATATAATGCAAATAAAGGGGAAAGAGGACACCCCTGCCTGGTTCCTCTGCTCAAGCAGAAATTATCAGAGAGGACCACACCCACTTCAATTTCCACCTCTGATCCCTCATCTATCCTCCTAACCAACCTTATAATTTTTTCACAAAATGCACATGCTTCAATTACCCTACAAACTCCCAGCTTAATTTGTCAAATGCTTTCTCTGCATCAAGACCCACCAACAACAATGGTATTTTCTTACATTCTGCTTCCCACTGGATCATCAATGTTCTGTTAATGCTGTCAAATGTATGCCTTCCCTCCACAAAACTACACTAATTTATATCTACCAATTTTGGCATTACTTGTACCATTCTTTTAGCCATTATAGACATGAATATTTTATAATCATGGTTTAGTACTGAAATGGGTCTGTATGAAGTTGGATCTTTATCTTGTTTAGGTTTTACAGCTACCACTGCTTTTTTCCAGCATGTTGGTACTTATCTTCCTAAAATATTGTTAAACAAAACCTTCCAGATCTTCATCAGTTTTTTCTCTCTCCTACTTTCCAAACTTCCACAGGAATACCATCCCTTCTTAGGGGCTTTCCTGTAAATTTGTTATACATTACAATTTTTCTCTCGTCTTCTACTATCCTATTTGTAATTGAGCCTCATCTACCTCTACTCTTGGCATATTTAATTCTTCCATAAACATTTCCATTTGTATCTTGCTTGATTTCCATATTTCCCTGCTTTATACAGACTTTCATAAAAGTTTGGAACAATTTCTAATACATCTACAGGATCTCGTTACTTTCCTAATTATAGACTTCCTAAGCTTGGAGACAGCCCTTTCTACTTTGTTGCCTGAGTCATCGTACTAAATGTTTTTGTGCTGTAGTGTTGTCAAAAAAACAGTTGCTTAACAGCAATCTTTCTAAACTAGTGTATATTATTGAGGTAATCCCTTACTTTCTGGTTAGCATTCTGCAGTTGATCCTCTTGTTCTGTCAGATTCCCCCTATTCTGCAATTCTTTAACAGTTGTTAGTCCCTCTAAATAATTCTTGTTACCTATTAACCATAGCTTCCTTTCATTTCCACCCTATTTTTAAACTCTACCTTAATTTTACCCCACTACCTACCTATATTTTCAGAAGTAATTTCCATCCTCTTGAATATCTCCTGAATTAATCTCTACTACCCATTCCCTTCAACACTTCTCTTTTCTACAGATAGGTGGGAAAGCGTCAGTGTCTCATTTTTATTTCATTACCCTGTATTTTTATTTTAATTATTACTGGTGCATGATCTGATTGGGTGAGTATCAAGACCTTCAATTAAATGCACATGTTCCTGTGAAATGTAAAATCTGTTTATCCTAGCCCAGTTTTTATATCCTGGGTAATAATATATAAATTCACTCTGAACCCCTATTACTGAATTCACATCTTCAACGCCAAATATGTTTAATAAATTTCTTCAAAAATCTACCATCCTTTGTTATACTCTCCTTTCTGGACCTCCCAGACACATGTTCACTGCTGCAATCAAATTCCAGTCCCCACCTATAACTAATATTCCTTGCTGAAAACTGATTTCTTCTCTCAGAATTTTCATAAGCTTCATTATAGCAGTTTTAGGTGGAATAAAAATACTTGCCAGTGTACTCCTCCTCTCTTGCCAGTAGCCCCTTAGCACTACAAATCTGCCATTACCTTTTATATCCTCTTCTATCACTATTGGAGCTCTTCTTGCAATTAATACAAGTACTCTTTTCCTTCGTCCAAGATATTTCAATGAATAACTCAAACTCACGTGTTCAGTTATTTCCAAATGTCTCCTGTAACATAGTTATTTGCACTCTATATGTTTTATATAGTTCACTATTTTTTCTTTGTTGTATTTATATGCCAGGCCATTGACATTTAAAGAGATTACAGAAAGCTTCAACATATTAAAAAGTTTATTCCCACCTTTTATATACAACCTATTTGTTAAATGTCTAGTTCCAGTTTTTGTGTTACATGCATACACTGTTTGACAGGTAGAACTTTTATATAGTTGTTTCTTGTCATATCCATTTGAGCCTATGTCACAACTCACAAAACGTTTTGTTTTATTGAAAGCCCTCAAAAAAACCCTCTAAAACCTGTTAATTTAATACTAACACACAAAACTATGTACATCTTCAAATATTAAAGTTTTAACCTCATAATGGGAGTAAATGTCCCAAAGTGACAGCCACACTCAAGAGACTTGAATTAACCTAAAAGAAAGGTTATCGATGCTACGATGCATGGTGCAGCCTCTGCTTCTACTAAGTGCTAATTGGTTTTATCCCATCTTTATAGCTCTCCCAGCTGGGAAAATTCCTGAATGCTTTCAGAGAACATCATCTCCTAGCTAGTTTCTCTTTTCCTTTTTCCCCAACCAACCATTCTCCATCACACTGTAACCAATTTCTTTTTATCAGATTGCCTCCATGAAGATGACAACCAGACAGCCAATTTCTCATTATCAGGTTGTTTCCATTGAGACATGATGATCAGAGAGAGAAATGCTAAGCATACATTAATTTGCTATAAAAAGCCTCACAATATTCAATATTATTTTTTATTTACTTGCTTTCTCTTAAAACTGGTTACCAGCCATTCCCCCATGCAAGAATGAGGAAAAGCACATTCATATTTCTTTTGTCATGTTCTTTTAACCATAAAAACAGAAGGGGGAAAAGAACAGCAGCACCTGTTTACAATCCCCATTGCACTTAAAAATAACCGAGAAACTTTTACTTTATAGCATGCAAGGAAAACCATATACCACAAAAATAGTACTATTAAGAAAAAAAAAGTTTTTTTTTTTTACTTACAGTTAACTTTCTCCCCTCTCATCCCCTCCTCAAAACATTTTTCCAAACATTAATGACAAGAAGTAGGGCATATAATTTAGAGTTCTCCACAAGTCTAACATTTTTTTTAAAAATTCCAATATTTCCAGATTTTCTTGTTCTGTCATATTTCACAATTATAATTATTGCATTGTAATCCCACATCAAGTCACTGTTTTTGTTACTGCTCATCTCCAGCTCCCAAATCCTGTCTCTGCTTCATTTCCAGAGTGCTCTCTTGAATCTGCTAGTCAACTCTCATGCTCCCTTCCTTCTCAAAAATTTTCCACTGAACCATTAGAAAAGGTGTCACAGGTACAGTCTTCTGTGTGGTCTTTATTACATGAAGAACAAGAGGCAGAATATCTCCTTCTGTTTCACAGCTCACTTTTTGTTGGACAAACTTTTTATTTCATCCTTAGCATGCATTTCATCAAAAAATGATTTTCCCCTGCAGGGAAGAAAACCTTGATGAAAGCTGGGTACAGCAGTCTGAATCTTATACCTGCATTTCAACATTCCCTGAAGAATGAATTTACTCCTCTTCTGCCTGGTGTACAAGTAGTCATACTCCACAAACACTCTGCTGTCTCCCACTTTTAGTATCTTGTCCTTTTGCCATAGTTTTGTCAGAATCAACTCCTTCTGCTGGTAGGATTGCATCTTGGTCTAGGTTGCTTTCTCATACCCAGGTCTGGAGCATACGCATGATGTGCCCGTTCAACTAAACTCCTGCTGTGAAATACCAGTCCAGTTGCTTATTTTGCTTTCATAAAATTAATGCAGTCTGTTCCTTCTAGCTTCTCTGATACAGCTGAAAATCTCAGGTTATCCCTACATGGTCTGTCCTCTAATTCTATTTTTTTTAAACACTTCTTCCTAAGCAGTCTCATATTCAGCCAGATTTTCTCCATTTCAACCTCTGATCTTTGCAGCTTTACAACCTCTCCCGAGTAACCGTTTAAAGCTTCTTCCATTTTTTCCAGCCTTTTGTTGTTTCTGTTGATATACTCCATCAGTGCTTTGTTCAATGAGGTCTGTGTGCAGCTGTCTTACATCTTCCTATAGGTTACTGGCATTCATGTCTGGAGGTTGCATTGCTTTTTAATTAACAGCTGCAGAACTGCCTCCAGTCACTGTTTCTTCTTCACTTTTTGCAGCTGATTTTTTCCAGGTGCTTCGTATTTTTTTCTTTCTAGCATCCAGGCAGTACACTTACTAGCCAGTTACTAAAATGTATCAATTAACAAAAAAGTCTACTGGCTTTCTATGATGAGTTCTTGTTTTCACACTGGGAGAGCTAAAGTCAAGCTGTTACTCAATGTGCAGCCATCTTGGGAGTCCCCTATATATGGGGTTGTTGTACTGTAATGACAAATTACTTGAATACAGGTTGAGTGATTAGATGACTGAAGGTATCATTTGAACTAGTAAATGTTAAATCCAAGTCATGTGGGATTGGTTAGTAAAGCCATGCCAATTCTTTCATTTGTTACAAAGGTTTGGGCATCTGGGTGCATGTGTAGGTGTTAGGGTCACGGTAAGGGCTGAGTAAGATGACAGATGTTTTGAAGAATGTGTGCTTTGGGCATGTTTAGTAGTACTGTTAGAGAAAGGATGTTTAATACCTTAATGGAGTAATGAGGTAAGGCAAACTAGCTAGGTTTAAAATGGCCTGCAAGGGCAGCTATGTTGATAGTAAGTACCAGGCTACTTATCCTTGTAGGCCATTTTAAGCCTAGCCAATTTCCCTTTTTGTTCTCAAAATAACCCATCCCATTTGGTGAGAGACTGGCCTTACCATCCCGTGGTCTATAATTATATATTACTCCTAATTAGAATAAGTGAAATCATATCATAGATAATTTGAGGAGATCTATGCATGGGATAAAGCATTTGGGAGCTGCCTTTGTCAATTAGTAGTACAAGGAGCAGTCCTGGGGGTAAATTTTCTGTTTCCCGTCCATAGATCCAAGTTGTCCTTGAATGTGGATAGGGATGAACTTTTGTTTTATGCAAATGGGGAGTCCGTTACATAGCAGCAGTATCCCTTGTGAAATATACTGGTCCCTCCAAACCATTCTTTTGATGTTGCAGAACAGGTTTAGACCCCTAGACTGAGAATTTCTAATGCCATCTGACTAGCTGATGTGCAGTAAATGCATCAGTACTTGGTCAGAGGATGCCTTGTATGCCAGATACAGGTCACCTTTTCGCAGTCTGCAGGATATAGACTAAGGTGTTTCTCTGTATGCATTCCAGTTGTTGAATATATCTAGATAGATACAAACCAAAAAGGGCATTATATGCAATGACTGGTCTAATGAGGGATGAGGAAAAAGGGGACAATAATGACTTGTTGAGCTCTAGACACAATGCCCTTTGTTTACATGTTGTGCAATATAGAAAGGCCTTCTTACACAAAAGGTGCATATTGGTCAAAAGTTAAGTCACTGTCTACACAAGTTCCCAAATCCTGAACAACTGGATCTGCTCTTAGGGGAGTTTTGTTAATGTGGTAGTTCTCTGGGATAGATGAATTCCCAAAAGAACCAAAAATGTATTTTGGCATTTAGATTCAGACCATGATTTTGGCACCATTTATTTACATGGGACAAAACTTCCTACAAGACAGCTAAAATATTTGGAGATTCACTGATAGCTCCTAGCTTGCATTCATTTGCAAAAACAGTCAGCCAGAGGTTTTTGGTATTGGCTTTTACTTCAGAAAAGTATATGCCTAACAGGAGAGGTCACAACACAGAAGCCTGGGAAACTCCACTGGTGACTGATCTCTTTGTGGAGGTACCCCCCCCCCCCATTTTGATTTCCTGCATGCTATCTGTGAGACAGTTGACAATCCAGAAGGTGATAGAGGGGATTATTCCCAGTTTATTTAGCTTTTCTTCTATGCCTGAGTGGGGAACTGTGTCAAAAGCTTTGGCCAGTTTGAGGTACGTAGAGTGTACAATTTTGTTTTCATGCACTGCTTTGGAGACATTTAAAAAAAAACACCAATGTGAGTAAGCTTGATTTGCCATTGATGAATCCCAACTGAGATGGGTCCAGTGTTTGTAGGTTCCCTATGTCCTGAATGATTACTTCCATGATAAGTCTTTCATGGCTTTGCATATGAGGCTGAGCAGACATGCAGGTTTGTAAATGCCTGGGTCTGTGGAAGATCCTTCCTTATGCAGGGGAATGACTGTAGCTGTTCTCCATTCACCTGTTAGAAAACCTGCTTGCAAGCTGATATGGAACGGTATTAGGGGTAAGGCTAAATTATGCTTCATGCTATTTAACATGCTTACATTGCATACTGTCAGGACTCGATGGAGTATTTTTAGCTTCTGATAGCACTTTTAGAACTTGGCCTTTTGTGAGCTAGAGGTGAGGTAATTTCAGGTACATGTTGAGGAAGAGATGGAAAGGGGGTAAAGTTATACCTAAATGTATTGATCGGTAGGTTCACTGTATCTTCACCTCAGTGTAAATAACATCATTTACAATCATCTCAAAGCACTGCTGGGTTGTGCTTGGGAGATTATGAATATAACTAAAAAATGCCCTGTGATTTCCTTTGGCTTGCGTAGCTATTTTAGCCTTAAACTTGGCTTTGGTGGATTTTATTAAGTTCCTGAGTTTATTTATTTCAGTGACAAGGGCTCTAATATTCTGGGAATTACACTTCATACTTTTGAAAAAAAAAATTCTTTCATTTATTATAAAGCTTGTTGGTACTATAGTTTCATCACATGGGTTTGTCCTGCACTTGTTCTATGGGGTATCTAGGCTGTTTGGTGTAGTGTGGTGGTATACTCTTCTACATATTCAGTTGAGTTAACTGAGCATGGTGAGGATATGAAGGTTACCAATGTATCATTTATGGATAGGTCGTTTTTGTCAATGAAATTTCTGAAAGTATATTTGATGTAAGGGATCTCTGTTTCAATTTTATTAAAACAGAGACTTCTTGTGTCAGACCTAACAAGTAATGAAGATGTGCATATTATATACTCAGAAAGTCTTTTATTCTACCATATTTATAGGGAGAATGATACGCATTATAACAATGAAATGAAAAAATTACCTTAACATCAATTAAGGTAAGGTACAGAAACCCAGCGTGTCAAAAAAATATGCATTACATGGAAAAACACAACCAGTTTATTAGCCTCAACTACACTCAAAACAAATATTACACTGAATAATCTACCTCCCATTCCTATAATAGTCACTGCCACACTCTATATTCACCCACTGAAACAAACAGCACACACAAGTATACTCCCAAGTTTTCTATCATTTCCATTTAAAAAATGCTATTTGATATGCAGAATTAAATGTCTTGTACTATAGAATTATGATGCTCTGCTCATAAATTTTAAAGGAATGAATTATAAACCAGAAATTATCTATTAAAGCTTAAGCAATTTTTATGAATTTCTGAACATGCATATAGTGAATGCCTCACAGCCTTTGATTCACTTAAAGTGGGGTTCATTCAAGATAACGGTGGTTTTGAGAAGGAAATGTATGGTATGTGTAAATATTAAATCCCACCCCTCTACATTTAGTTTTTAAGCAGTTTTTACAGTAGTGTCTTCCTGTGACTTCAAGTGACTCCATCTACTCTATACAAACTTGGTGATTAATGAATGGGGCATTTCATGGAGGCCTTCATAGTCTAGCTCTGAGGCAATTTTTATTTTTTTATTTATTTTTACCATCTGTTAATTTTCATAAGTACTTCAATGGCACAGCAACAGTTACGTTAGAATGTTAGAGTTGTATGATTTATTTTGTTTTTAGTTAGCTTAAACACCTACAATCTGTTTTGCTAGTAATGACTGTCAGTCTCGAGTTTTTTATTAGCAGTTTCTCTTTGTTTACAGGTATTTGGTCTTTGATGAACACTGAAAATAAACCCGTGTTCTGGTCTTTTTTTCTGGGAAATTTCAAAAAATGAAAATAATTCCTTGCACATCAACACTGGAACCTCTGTATTCAAAAGTCCAATTCAGTTGCAGGAAGACTTGGCTGGACACATTTCTAGCAAACTTCCCTTTCCTTCACAACAAATGGATCTGCCCTTTTCATGGATGGCCAAGCCCTGAATTGACAAATTGCAGTTTCAGTGGCTTTGGTTCCTTTTTCAAAGTGTCTAGAAATATAGAAGCCCTCATTAAAGCTCATCCAGAGTCTGCTGGTAGCTACATACAAGAAAGCAGAAAGAATAAAATTGAGTATCATACTCTTGAGTTTGTTTCCCTACTATAAATTTCTACCAAAAGGGATGGAAGGCCTTGGAATTTTTTTACTAAATCTCTCTGCAGTGGAGGGACTCCAGCTGTTGGTACATTACTTTTTTCCTCCTGTCAGCATTTGGAACAGTTTTGTTTTTGTTTTACAGAGCTTATTACTTCTTTGACTACAACACAGACTGGGAGAGAAGAGAGAGTATTTACTTTTGCAAAAATTAAGCTCTCTTTCATATTCTGTGCATTTTATTACCCTTACTGGCCTCTTGACACAAAGACCAAGGCAGTATCCAGTTATCCAGTTTATACACTTAGCTTGAAGTCTCCTTCAAGCCAAGGGGGTTTTTGTACACTTTTTGCTTTAGCTGAAAGCAAATATTAAGGAAAATGTGCAGGACATGAGGTCCTTGCTTTCTGCTTGTTTCATGCACTCTGCTTTTTAGTGTGTTTTTTGTCACACACTGACACATTATGTTAGAATAAAAGGTTAATATAAAACAGATAAATGCAAGATTAACAAATGCAGTTCATACTTAGTAACAACTGCACTATGCAAGCAATGCATAATGCTCACAAGAGCAGCAGCAAATACAGTAACAAAAATAATGCTAAAAATAACTATCAACATTAGTAAAACGTGCATATTTTTAATCAAAAACGTTTACCGTAAATGTTTATATCTTTTTCTTTTGTGGGTGTAAATATGTTGAAATTTACTTTAGTGTACAGTGAACAGTACAAATATAGTACATTTAGAAGAGCCTCAGTAGTATTTCTGTTTGAAATTGTTTTCCCCCACTGCCTGATGACAAATAAAACCCCTTTCATACAATCAAGCCCATTGGTTCTCTCCACCAGTTGAGGGCCTAACAAGACAGACATCATACAGGCTGCCATCAAAGCTTGGTATTTCCTTCCCAGACCTAACCTCATGTGCACCTGAAGAAGCACTGGTGAGGGGTTGTGCAATGGCTTCTCCAGGCAGGATATCTTCTCACATCCATTAGGAGCAATCCCTCCATGCAAACCGCATTCTCCCCTCAAGGGATGGGGAGTGGTTTATTCTGTCTCCATCAGAGAGATCACAATGTTTCTCTGAGTGCATGCAAACACCATTCCCCACCCTCCCAGAACAGGCGAGTGGGTCATAAGATTTCAATCCACCCCCTCCCTGCCTGGCTCTTCTAGTCACGGGAATCTTAATCAAATCATAGTCCCCTGAGTCACAGTCAAGGCACCATCCCTCTGCACTATGGAACCAGGCAGGAAAATTTAGTAGTTCTGAATTCATGACAAAAATGTAAAAAAACTTACGAGGATGCACTAAGCGAGCAGATAAACTTTTGAATATGAGCCAAGACTATGTAAAAATATTTATAAATTGCGCCAGACAACATATTATACCTATATCTCAATCTGCTTTTAGGATAATAAAGAATATGTAAGGGGTTGGTGTATGATACCCGAAAAAACCTGTATTACAGGTTTAAAGAACAAGTTTATCGATAAATGCCAAAGTCACAAGTTATTCACAAAGCTCCCAAACTCTACAGCATAAGACAGAGTTGTATCACACAAACACATTATAGTTCATGTATCTGTTTTTGTAGTTTTCTTTTAGTGTTTCCCCACAGAGTTCAATGGGAAATTTTAAATGCCTTACTAATGAGCATTTGTTTTATGGACTGGACTGTTTAAGTGTTTTGTTTCACTGCAGCTCTCAGGCTTCGTTATATTATATATATATATATATACATATATATATATATATATATATATATACACACATCTGGTTTATTATCAAAATGTGGAAGGGCACTTGCGAGAAACTGGGATGGTCGAACACATGACTTCCAGTTTCTATAATGTCACTCTAGAAATGTTTGAATCCTCATTAGTGAATGGTAGTGTGCATTTGCTAATATGGGATCTATGTTCTGATAACAGATCTCACTATAGTGGGGATCGGGAAATTTACCCTTTTCCTCACTGTAGTGTGACATCAGAGATGGAATATATAATATGCAGGGCACCCCCCCTGCAAAAATGTTACCAGTAACATGGAAATTTTGACATTGGAACTTCCAGTGTTCGAATTTCGATTCAGTGGTTACCATTTCTGATATTTTGTTAATTCTGTTACCAAAATCAGATAAATTTCATCAAAAAGTGGAAAATTGTTTTGATTATCTTCATTTTGATAGTAAAATAAATGCATGCATACATACATACATACATACACACACACACACACAGATTTCACTACAGAGTAGCAAAGATTACATTATGAAATGTAGAGGTGTAGCTAGCTGTTCTGGTGCCATCCCCTCAATCTGGTGCCTACCTCACCTTTAAGGTTGAGGACAAAAAAAAAAAAAAAAAAAAAAAAAAAAAGCTGTTCTGCTACAATTTATGCTTGCCAAAAAAGGAACACTTACAAATGCTCTTCAGACCTGAACACAAAAAAAGATGTTTTCTCTTTAAAGTGAAGTTGCTGCCACAATTTGTAACTGCCACACACACTAAAGCTCTTCACAGCAAATGTAATACCGGCATTCAAATGCTTGTACTGAATTGAACACCGAAAGTGCTCCACAAAAAACTTTGAACCCCGGGGCAGCTGCACCTTTCACCTCACCTAAGCTACACTTCTGAGATTTGCTAGTTTTATTGTTTAGTTACGTTTTTAGTTCATTTATTGTTATTTCAGTTAGAAAAAGATACATTTTGCCCACAAATGACATTTTCTTAATAGCTACTTGCAGTCATGATAAAAATAAATTACATTTTTTTCAATTAAAAAAAAAAAAAAAAACGATTCTGGAAGTTGATTTGGAATGAACTTTTTACTTATCTATTTGTGTGTGTGTGTGTGTGTGTGTGTGTGTGTGTGTGTGTGTGTGTGCGTGTGTGTGTGCGTGGTGTGGTAAGCAAAGTTGCTTTTGCTTTGCTTTTACAATGAAGTGAATGGGAAATGCAGTCCATGTTTATTTTACTGTTTTCTGTTTCACTTTTCTCTTTTAAACTAAGTGTACATGTAGGAGTTTGCTTAGCTAGATTAGGATGTTATGTGTTGTGCATATGTCTACATATTGCACATGCAGTGTGTGGACTTACCCCTCAGCTTTTAATAAATACCATAAATATTACATGTTTACAGAAACACAGTAACATTGAGGATGCCCCAAGAATGCACAAAAAATATATAAACAGTGTAGCATATGCGTGTTTTTCTCACATTAACTATGATCTATCATTAGGATCAAGAAATATATTCAGTCTACTGAAACCAATTATTTGAAAAGTGAGATGGTCAAAAACAAAAAGATCAACTTACTTTTCAAAACATCTGCAATTTTGGGTACCCCCCCTACATTTCAGACTTCTTACAATCAACACAGAGTTCCCTGAACCTATGGAAAGAGAGAAAAATCCTAAAAACAGGAATTCACAACTATCTTAAATATCATCATTCAAGTACCTACTAGCTTCTATGCAGAAGTATAGTATATACATAAACGCACATGCCTATATTTGTGTGCAT
>NC_056733.1:1473295463-1473398344 GCF_019279795.1 Protopterus annectens | reverse complement strand
ATACACATATATATATATATATATATATATATATATATATATATATATATATATATATATATATATATGTGTGTGTGTGTGTGTTTTCAGACAAAGCAGAGACAATCAAAAAAACACTTTAAATGCACAGAAAATTATACTTATTGTTATATATCTCTGATCAGAGTTGTAGTCAATGCCCCTAGTAATAAAGTAGGAAGAAACAGATGAATAAAGTGCAATTTTTTATATATGTAATACAACAGAAAATGAACAAACTGATTTAAACAAGTTATCCAATTAGCCAGAACAAAGCTCAAAACTGAGCCCTGGTCCAGTAGTCTTCAATCAGACAAGTTCTAACTGCACACTCAAACTTAGTTTTCAATGAGGACTGGATATTAGTGAAAAGTGGAGCACCCTACCTATACAACACCTTATACAAATATTCACTATGTACATATATAAATAAATGAATAAACATATAATGTACCCTAAATTTCATTCTGAAAAATACATCCCCCTCAAAACACATTTAATATCTGTAAATGTTACAAATATATAATAAATGCATGAAATTATACATAAAAAATTAGTTACAAACTTTGTTGAAGCCATGTTTATAATAAATGACTTCTTTGTTTCAGTAAATGTAAAATAGATGCACTGTCATTGAGGCCGGGGAGATTAATGGCATTAAGCCTAATCTGCCAGTTGAATTCCAAAATCTCAACCCTAAGCTTATCGTCCCCTCCTCTCTCACTAGATATAACCCTATCCAGTGCAAAAAATATAAAAACTTTTTAAAATTGGGGCATGTGGTACTATGCATATAAAGAGCATTAGTGGTGTCCTTATTCCTAATAGCTCTAATATGTTCAGCAATTCTTTCTTTAAGCTTCCTAATGGTCTTCCCTACATAAAAACCTGGGCAATATCCTGGGTTATATCTAGTTAGAGAGGAGAGGACGATAGCCTTAGGGTTGAGATTTTGGAATTCAACTGGCAGATTAGGCTTAATGCCATTAATCTCCCCGGCCTCAATGACAGTGCATCTATTTTACCTTTACTGAAACAAAGAAGTCATTTAATATAAATATGGCTTCAACAAAGTTTGTAACAAATTTTTTATGTGTAATTTCATGCATTTATTATATATTTGTAACATTTATTAAGATACAGATATTAAATGTGTTTTGAGGGGAATGTATTTTTCAGAATGAAATTTAGTGTACATTACTTGTTTATTTATTTATTCATTTATTTATACAAGTTCATAGTGTATATTTGTAAAAGGTGGTGTATAGGTAGGGTTTGCAGTATGGAATGTTTTAACATTATTGTATTTTAATACACGTTTTAAAATGTAAATATACATACATAGTTACCTTTTGCATTGACTAATTGGTTTATTGACATTTTAAAACTATTGGTTTAAGCATGGTGATGTCATAATATACTAAGCTGTATTTGTAAGCCTATCATTGACTCTGATGAAGCCATTGGGTAATGGTGAAAGCGCTTAGTTCATGAAGGCTGTTTCTGTGCTTGTTTTTTGCATTAAAAGTGGATTTACTTTTCTGTTTTTACGGCTATTTTTTGGTTATTAGTTTTATCCCTTTTGAATACTTGTTAGTTTTTAGTTAGTGAACAAGTTTAGAGTTGCGGGGGAGAGACCTAGATTATAGAATTTGGAGAGAAGTAAAGGGTGGGATACAGTATCAAAGGCTTTAAAAAGGTCAAGAAAGAGTGAAGATACAGTTTTGCCAGCACCTGGAGCTCAACTGACTGTGTCCATGAATGATATAAGAGCAGTGGCTGTGCTGTGGCCAGGCCTAAATCCATGTTGAGTTGGAGAGAGGAGTCAATTCTGAAGTAGATAGTTTAGAAGTTGATTATGGATACATTTTTCAAGCATTTTAGAAAGGGGGTGAGAACGGCAATAGGTCAAAAATTATTGCCACTTTTATGGAGAGAAAGAATGAATGCTTTCTTCCAGATATTAGGTACATAAGATTCCTGGATAGATCTATTAAGAAGTATACTGATGGGGTTGGCAATGGCCTTGGCAGATAATTGAAGGTATTCAGGGGTACGTTATCAGGGGCACTGTGCCAGGTTTCAACTTAAGTAGTTTTGTGATAGTAACAGTGTGTATAGGGGAGAAAGGAAAGATTGAAAAAGAGAGGAAATGGTAGTGTTATGTAATGAGGAATTTGGTGGGGAAGAATTATTTTTGCAATTGGTTTGAGGGAAGGTGGTGACAAGGCTGACTATTGTACTGATGAAACGTGTGTTGAAGAGTGTGGCAATTTCACTAAGTGTTTTGTCAGGATATGAACAGGGGTTATTTTTGGTGCCAGGGTTTAACAGAGATGATATGGAAGACCAGAATTTTTTTGGGTTTTGTTTATAGTTCTTTTGGAGGCTGAAATAATATTCTTTTTTGTCATTTATAACTAGGCGCTTTGCTTGGTTACGAAGCTGCCTAAATTGTAGGAGGTCAGAAGGATTCTTTGATCTGTGCTATTTTTTCCCATGCTTTGTCCCTGGCAACCATGATTTGTTTGGCAGATCTGGAGAGCCAGATGGCATGATTAGTTTAAACTCTTTTTTGTCTTAATGGGGCAAGTCTGTTTAAGATATCGAGGAAGGTAGAATTAAAAAATTCTACTGCTTCATCAAGTAGATGAACTTTTAGTCTACGGTTAATCTTTAAGGTTTCATTTAGGCTTGAAATTGATAATGTTTCTAGCTTGTTTATAATGATGCTGACATGGTACTGATGTATTCTTACATAGGATATAGGCAGGGAGGTGGTCACTGATGCTGATGTTAGATGGCGGAGATTGATTTGAGATATCTAGCCAGTAGATGTTAACATTGCCCAAGATAATTGTTTCATTTTGTATGTTTGACACCCAGGAAAGAATTTCTTCTAGGACAGGAATGGTATTGCCTGGGGGGATATATACGCCTATAATGCAGAGGTTCTTAGAATTATTCATTTTTAAAAATATTAGTATCTCAGATGTGGAAAATTGTGGAGTAGGGTTGGAGTAAGGTGCAATGAAGAAAGTGCTTGGATACATTATTGCAATGCCCCCTCCTTTTTTATGAGTTCTGTCAGCCCATAGGCATGCAAAGTCTGGAGAGAGAAATTCAGTATCTTTTACATGGGGTTTCAGCCAGGTTTCAGTTGCAACTACTATATCTGGGTTATTGAGAGTGATCCAGGCCTGGAATTCTGGTATTTTGCTCCTAACACTTTGGAGATTGAGGGTTATGATATTTAGTGATTTATAAGAGCTTGTAGAGTTGCCAGCCAGAGGGTTAGGCCCTGGGTTTGGGTGGATGTCTCCGCACTGGCAGATGTTAAGACTGAGTCAGGGTGTGCAAGGAGTAATGGCTTTCTTTTAGAATGAATAGTGAGAGGTATGGAGGTATAGGTAATTTTTTGTAATTTACATTTCGTGTATAAATGTGTATCAAGAGCATAAAGGCTTGGAGAAATATTAGAATAGCTAGACAAGGATAAGGCCTGCATAGATGTTGTGGCAGCAGGTATGTCAGATATGTGAAATGATGCTAGGTGTAATAGAAATTAGAGGACTAGGGTAAGTGAGAGAGGAACAGAAGTAGTAATTAGAGACATGGTGGATACAGGAAGTGAATACTAAGTGATGGTAGATGATGACAGTAGTAGAGAGTTAAAGTCAAATATATAGATAGTTATAGTGTGGACTGGAAGTGAGGTGACAGGAAAGTGTAGACTGCTTAATTAGAGATGACAGAGTGAAGTGTGTAAAAGATGATGGCATGGTTAGGTATAATGGGCATGAGCTGCAGGAATGACAGTAAGATGTTTGTGATAGGGTGGATAAAGAAAGAGACTGATGTGAGAATGTGACTGGATAATGGTTTGGAAGGGGAGGAGTTAGGGAGAGTATAAATGTAATTAATGTGGAGGTGGGTGGGAATGGGGGTAGGGTAGGTGGATAGAGAGGGCAGACCTAGGAAAAGCCGAAGCTGAGCTGCTAGAAACAATCAGAAATGCAGGTAGGTCAGCTGGAATGGTATGCTAGTAGAGAGGAGTTATAGAGTGGACATCAGAAATGAAAGCAGAGATAATATGAAAATAGAATTAATTAAAACAATTAAAACAGATACTTAAGGAAATTGGTAAAGTTATTGGAAAATGATTGGGAATGAATACAAAATGTGGACGGCTGGTAAGATACCAGTAAAGCAGAAAGGGAAGTAAATATTAAATATTTTTAGGGGCATAGGCCAGGAAATTGGAAGATAAGCATGCTTATGAACATCTTGGAAAGATATAAATGAAAAAGAGTGGAAGACACAAACTACGACAGAGTAGAAACAGAAATTGGGAAACCGCAAATTCATCCATGGGGTGGTGGAGGCACTGGGGCAACAGTGGATGTGGAGGAGAGCTAATGAAAAAGTGTTAAGAGGGTGAATGATGGGAAAAAGGGGATGAAATACAAGTAATGCGGGAAGAATTATTGAAGTGGATAAGAAAAAATGAACAGAGCCAAAGAACAAACTCTGCAGGCAAATTTAGGAAACAAAAGGGCCTGCACTTTTGTTGATTGTACAATAGTTGTATCAACATTAAAGAACTTTGGTGGGGAGGCACACTGGGGAAGGGCAAATTTGTTTGGTGAAATGCAAGAGGCAAGGGTAGAGGAAGATGAGTTGACATTGGGGGTGCAGTGTATGAGGTACTGTATGATAACAATAACAGCTAACTGTTCATGTGACCATACAAGAAGTTGTGGGGAGATATGCTTTGAAAAATCTGCATACAAATACTAACAAAACACAAGCCCAAAGTCATTAAAACATTAATTGAAAATACACTGTGGTTTTTGGCAAGCAAGTGGTATAGAAAGCCTGTAATTGTAGAATGCAGTTGTTTTATTCTTCATCAATGCACCACCATACCTTGCTTCAGCTGCTAGATCAGGAGATGACTTGCAAAAGTCATAAGCAGGCTTTTTATTATGAGGTTACAGTGTGGATTCTTTTTGCTCTGACTGAAATCAGGTGGACAGTGGGGTTTAATTGCAGTACGGTGATAATGCATGTACCTGTGTACCCCAAATATGTACATGCACCACACCACACTTGACACTACCCTTACCCAGTGCATTTTCTGATATTACTAGTTAGTCATCTGATTATCGGGGGACATTTTAAAGTACTAACAGGCAATTTGCAGACGTATGCTTAGGTAATTTGTTCCACAACCTTGAAATATATGTAGGAAAGGAGGGACAAATTTTATTTTATTGACATAATGAGTAGAAGATTCTATATCACTTTCCTTAGGGCTGACATACATCTTTAAGATACACAGTTCCAAAGGACAGTAACTTTAAGTCTGAAAATTTTTTAATAAACTTCCCGTTATAAAACAATGTTTGCCAAAAAAAAAAAAAATAGGAAAGACTCACATTGCCCATATCTAATTGCAGCTGGTCTCCGATTAAAAAGTCTTTCAACTCTTCCCAACTTTTGTTCGCACTGTAATTGTGAAATAATGCTGCTGTACTCTAGAACACGGCTAACATATAAATAGTAGTTCTAGAACACCGCTTCTCCGTGGCAGAGCTAAACAGGTGTATAATGCCCATAGCCTTTTCTGCTATACAAGAAAAATTTACATCCTCACTTACTGTATCAAGATGTTTTTAGTATTTTGTAATATTCAGCTTACTACCTCCCAAAGAAAATCTAATAAAAATGTTTACTTCTTCCAAATTTTACAACTGCAGTTTACCTCTAAGTTACTGTCCTTGTGCTAATTATCAAAATCTCAAGCTTTCTGAAACTTTACCTAGTGTGTCCTCCTGATATGCATTAATGACAACTAACTTATGGTCATCAGCAATTACTGTTTAGTTCAGGGAAAAGAATATTAAATAACAGCCCCATAAGCGAACACCTGCCATTACCTACTTTCAACGGGAAAAGTAAATTGCCTGAATTTTCTACTGGTTACAAAGTGATCAATGCAACACAGCAACAGTGAGACAGGGAATAAAAGGAAAAATACCCAGTTTACTGGACTGTTAACCTTCACAAGTCACCCAACACTACTGCCAAACTGGGATGTGGGACTCAAGCAAAGAGAAAGAGGAGGATATAGAACTGTGAAGAAGTGAAGTGGAGAAAGTAAGGTCAGAGTGGTACCTGAAAGTTCCATAAGTATAAATAAATAGTCATTCTGTGAGTATCTCTGGATCTTCTGTATCCCCAAGAAATGCCTGATGGAGCAATGGAGCCACTACTGTCATGTTTGGTGTATAACCATTACAACAAGAGATACTCTATATTCTCCACTATTGGGTGCCTTTTAGGGGAATACAAAGTAAAGTGAATCACATAATGAGACCACATAACTGGCACCAACCTCTGCTCACTGGTAAGCATAATAATTTATGAAAAGTGGTCCTCAGAACATCCTTTAATATGGGTGGCAGATTATGAGCAATACCAGACCTTCCCTAAGATAAGATTCACTCACCAACTTCTTCAAGAATCCAGATACAAAAAAAAAATCTACTAACCTGAATGATGCATTACTGAAACAATGGCAACAGATGGAAGTCTTTCAGCAATTCATTTACCTCTCCTAATATATGACATATGAAAACAAACCTGTATTTTACACCTGCTTCTATAATGTATTTAAAGGATGTGGCAAGCTGCTCCTAGTCCCTAGATTTCTTGCTTTTTTCCTCCTGTGATCTGGGAAAGGCCACACCCCAAGTACAGTAATTTCACAGGTAATAGATCAGATAGAAGCTTAGTGGGACAACAGCTTCTAAGATGAGGGACAACCTTTACATCTATACAAAGTCATGGTGACGAATGCCATACTGACTAAGATGCAATACTGACTAAGCTGCAAAGCAGGATAATTGCACAAAAGGTGCATGGTGATCCATCATCCTACAAAATACTGCCCATGGGACAGCAGAGGTTTGTGTGCACTACAGATCTGCAATGGGAGGTTCTCATGAGAAGTCATTTACAGTGTCAGACTAGAAGCCTTACATACTGAAAAACATATGAGGATCAATGAGTCTTGAGGACTTTGCCCCATATTATCTGAATGACACCCTCTCTGGGATAAAATAAAAAAACACTCCCTGCTTGGATGCAAAAAAAAAAAAAAACACAAAATGTGTGCCTTTTACCTGCAAATGTGCATGAATATATTACGTTACACTGAGGGACAGACGAGGCAAAAAATGTGGAAAATAGCAGAGAATTGCTTACCAGTCATCAAGCTGTACTCATGTTCGCAATGAAGTCATTAATTACACATCAGGGTGAAAGGTGATAAATACTCATTTTCATTGCTATTTCTAGAATCCACAGGGTACCAGGGAATATGTGTATAGGAGAAGTCCAAGAAAAGGAGCAATTACATAATGCAAAGTATGTCTAGTGTGGAAATTCATCTTGAAAAGTTAGCAACAGTGACATCATCCATGTGGTGTACACAAAGGGCACTACAAAGATAAACTGTAGGCAACTGCAAGTTTTTTTTTTCCTATTACATTCATCATCTGTGCATTCAGTGTAATTCTTTTCACTAACAGACATCACTAAATGCAAACTGTCAACAAAATCTCTAAAGATAAGGACAAATAGACACAGCTTCTCCGTCCTCATTTGCAAGCCAGAGGCGGTTAACAAAAAGCAGCGTTAAAGTAAATGTAAATATGCCATCATCTAATTATCACCTTTAGGACAACATAAGAGCTACAAGTTTTGGTGTTCTGATTTGGAAGGTGGCACAGTCTGTGTGCTTAGTTCATACAAGTTTTGATGCATTTGTTTGGAAGTTAGCACTGTAGTGTGCATGTGGTTAGTTCATACAAGTTTTGATGTATTTATTTGGAAGGGGACACTGTAGCGTGCATGTGGTTAGTTCATATGTGTTTGGATGTATTTATTTGGAAGGTGGCACTGTAGTGTTCGTGTGGTTAGTTCATACAAGTTTGGATGTATTTATTTGAAAGGTGGCACTGTACTCTTTGTATGATAAGTTTGTACAAGTTTTGATGAATTGATTTGGATGGTGGCACTGCAGTCTGTGTGCAATTAGTTCATACAAATTTTGATGTATTGCTTTAAAAGTTGGCATTTCTATGGGCTAGGCTTGTAAAGGTTCCAGGGCCATTTGCCTAGTACACACCTATGAACCTATTAAGTCACACTAATAAACACGATGACAAATGAGTGGGGATATACTAGTATACCATATAATTCTGAGGTGGTTATACTACCACTGTGAATTACATCCACATCACAACCTCTATCAGACAGCGGCATAATGCAAGACAAGTTCATCAGTGTTATTTTACTGCAACAAAGCACCTACCTATGTGTCTGGAAAAGTGAAGTATTATGACTCGCAGGTTGTGAAATAAATGACATTTCCAGATTGTTACTAATGACTGTCACAACCTGTTATACACATTTGGGAGGTGAACTAAGAATCCTATTTAAGCATTTGTGCATCTGCCAGTCTACTCAAACCCAAGGGCAGAACTTTCAAAATAAATCTCCCCTCTTCTCTCTCCTTTTATGCAGTAGCCAGCTAAACCTTTTACTCTCCTACAGGTGCACTTTTCTTAATGTGCTGAGATTGAATCTCAGCTGTCAGATTTGAAACTCAGCTGACAAATACAGAAACATTTAGTTATCGTTTGCACTTAGTGTTACAGGACTGCTGCAAATGACCCTGATTCAGACATTAGTCATGCTAAATGAATTGAGTACAAGATTTCGTTTCTCTACAAGAATAAGTCTGCAGATCAAGCTGAAATATAAAACACACTTTTTGTGTTCATACAGACTGCTGATACAAGTGGAGATGTAGCTATAAAGCTCACGCATTAGACAATTATGTCCAAACAGAATACGACATACACAAACTTAAAGCAGATGGAGGCTGGCAAAATAGTTAAAGGTGTAGGCACAAATTACAGGGTTTGATTCTTACCTTTGAGGAGAAATTATCTAGGCTTAAAATGGCCCACAAGGGCAGTTAGCCTAGTACTAACCTATGAACTTCCTGACAAATAATTATGACTGGGCAAGTCAGTGGCATTTGTTCATGTCACTAAATGTCTTAAATATCTGCATGAAGACCCCTGGCAGAAAATGTCCCGCCCAGTATGCCTTATACATCCAACAATGACCTCCAACCTGTCCTCCATTATCCTTAAATATGTCACAGCAACCACATTAAACAAAGTTAGCTTTCACGGCTTTCTCTGGAACTTCTCTCCAAAATGTTCTCTATCTGCAAATATTACTATATTAAGCATGATGATTGATGACAGCAGTGGTGATAATATTTCTTAGCTGCCTTGCATATAGTACTTAGACTAGCCCTCTCTACACCGGCACAACCACAGCTTTTCTGTGCAGCACCGAAGTAGACAGTTCACCACCAGGTCTCAATCCATCTTTGTAAGATGACAGAGAACAACAGTATCAGCTTGTAAAAAAAAGTTACTCTGTCTCACCTTTGCTGCCTATTGCCCTGTAAACTGGTTTATGACCGAGTGGGATATCATTATTTCAAAGATTGTTCTTAACTGTGAAGAAAAGGCTTGCAAACTGTAGTCATTTGGACACCCAACATGGCAGGAAATTTGCTGGCACTATCCAAGGTTCCAGTGACACATGCTGTTTTGGCTTTGTTATCTCAAATGCAATTCACTTCTAAAACCAAATTTACAACCAACTTAGGATCTAGAATCCTGTGCCACTATCTGGGCTACTAACCACTGTCCTTTCCAGCACTGGTCATTACCATCTGCAGTATGTCCTTCTTACACATTTTTCCTTCTTTGCAGCAATATAACCAATTAACATGTGACCAGTAAAGTATACATAAACTTGAGTGTCAACCAGTCATAGATCACTAGATTCACTCTCCTCACAACATTACTCTTTTTTCCAGTGAAAAAGCATTGCAAATGCTTTCATTTTGCACACTGAAGTACTGCTCAAACTTTCCTTCCATCTTATTAGTTGCAATGGTGCCCCATTTGTGTCCAGAAAATGTTATCAATTTAATAAACTGTTACTCAACAACTAGCCATTGTGCCTAGACTGACTGCAAAACAGAGATAGATGCTGAAATCATTTTGATTTAAACTAATATACTGCATCCATTTTCTACTATGTACCAGGAGAAGTCCCAGATGAAAGGAGCATTTTCTGAAAAAATTTAGTTTCAGCTACTTAACTGTAGAGAGAGAATACCAGTTTCATTTATGTAAAAATCTTAGGTCAATCCACAGGGAAGGGCGTAAACTTCAATCTCAAACATAATTCAGACTACAAAAAGAAATACTGAACCCTAGGGGTTCACTGAGGGTATCCCAGTTAGATAATCCTGCAGCTAAATGCACAAAATAATGCAAGCTCCTTCTGCAGCAGCACCAGACATCCTGAACTTCCGTGTCGCTAGGATACACTAGGTACTTAAGACTATATTTACCTCCATCTGGGTTTATTTTTGCTATCACCAATCTTCTAATGTTCTTTTCCATATTCTTCTTCTTAAAGACCATGAAAAACGATTTAAAATTCTATTTCCACTTTTTTCAGTCAATCAATTCCTAGTGTCAGAAGAAGGTTTAGTGGTGCTTAAAAATGAATATTAATCACAATTAAGATCTTAAAAAACTGCAAAAAGTGAAACACTTTGGCAGCGTAAATGCTAGTAATGAACTAAAACAAAGCCACACTGATGTCACAATCCACAAATTCAATGAGGCAGAGAACCTTGATAGAAGTCCACTTGTTAGGGATGAAAAGTGCTAAACTCTGTTAAAATGAGTTGTGTACTTTAGTGGTGGTCTCTACCTCCCTGGACTCCTTCATTATGACATTAGTTTAGTTTGCTTTTTGTTGAGAATGGAGATCTTTTAAAAACTAATGACTGCACAGATCGTGTTTATGCCCTTCTTTGTAGGTGTCGGGGAAATGTTTAATAACAGATGACATGATGATGATCTTTCTTTTCCTTCTGTACAGCACTGTGGAGTGCAGCTAAACATTTTCCATCATCAAGGCCAACAACATACTTAACTCAGAAACAAAGGTGTTCATTCTGAAGGGAGAAGTATGAATTAGGACAAAATACAAATATTAAAATGGTTAGTTTTATACAACAAAGAGACAACTGGATATTTCAGGCCAGGCACTGATTAAGCACCCAGTATATGGATGCTGGAGGTCAGATTCTTGTTCACTAGCCCACTGTACTGTTAACTAGCCCACTCCTGAATACAGGGACTGGAACAGTTTGGGCTAAAGCAGACACCTCTCTCATTCATAGTCCTGCAGTTTAATGCTAGTTGTGCCTTCAAGTGACTGGGCACCTTCACTGGATCCTTGCATGGACCAGACACACACACACACACACACACACACACACACACACCTCTGGCATAATGTCATTCAAAACCTACTGCCACAAGGGGATTTCTTGTGTCAAAACTAGTCATTCTTTCAGAGTAGTAACATCTCCCAGTAGAATGGTTATGTTCTTCACAATAGCATCTGGTACAACTCAATAGTTACTTTCCCTGAGGGAGAAAAATTCAAAAGGTAGAATGTTCCATTATGGATCACCTTCTCTCATTCATTTGCTATGTATAAATAAATGGCTGGACCAAGTGAGGTGGTGGGTTGTACTTGATACCAGTGGACCCTACACCATCCCCAAGAAAAATTAAAAACAGGGATGACTAACAGCAACACTTGTAAAATGAGAACAGTCTCTAAATATGATTTGTTGGACAATCCCTCCAAGAATCATGCAATGCATTGTTAGCCTACACTGTATCCTAGTAGTCAGGAGGAGGGAACTGACCTACTGCATCCTAGAGACAGGGCTGTATCCAGTGTTGTCCTTACACACGAAGTAAGTAGACAGGGCTGTATCCAGTGTTGTCCTTACACACGGAGTAGACAGGGCTGTATCCAGTGTTGTCCTTACACACGGAGTAGACAGGGCTGTATCCAGTGTTGTCCTTACACACGGAGTAGACAGGGCTGTATCCAGTGTTGTCCTTACACACGGAGTAGACAGGGCTGTATCCAGTGTTGTCCTTACACACGGAGTAGACAGGGCTGTATCCAGTGTTGTCCTTACACACGGAGTAGACAGGGCTGTATCCAGCGTTGTCCTTACACACGGAGTAGACAGGGCTGTATCCAGCGTTGTCCTTACACACGGAGTAGACAGGGCTGTATCCAGCGTTGTCCTTACACACGGAGTAGACAAGGCTGTATCCAGTGTTGTCCTTCACACGGAGTAGACAGGGCTGTATCCAATGTTGTCATTACACACGGAGTAGACAGGGCTGTATCCAGTGTTGTCCTTACACATGGAGTAGACAGGGCTGTATCCAGTGTTGTCCTTACACACGGAGTAGACAGGGCTGTATCCAGTGTTGTCCTTACAGAGTAGACAGGGCTGTATCCAGTGTTGTTCTTACACATGGAGTAGACAGGGCTGTATCCAGTGTTGTCACACGCAGCATAGACAGGGCTGTATCCAGTGTTGTCACATGCAGCATAGGCAGGGCTGTATCCAGTGTTGTCACATGCAGCATAGGCAGGGCTGTATCCAGTGTTGTCATATGCAGCATAGATAGGGCTGTATCCAGTGTCGTCACACGCAATGTAGACAGGGCTGTATCCACTCTTGTCTCACATGCAGCATAGACAGGGCTGTATCCAGTGCTGTCACACACGCAGCATAGACAGGGCTGTATCCAGTGTTGTCGCACGCAGCATAGACAGGGCTGTATCCAGTGTTGTCACACACAGAATAGACAGGGCTGTATCCAGTGTTGTCACACGCAGCATGGACAGGGCTGTATCCAGTGTTGTCACACGCAGCATGGACAGGGCTTTATTCAGTGTTGTCACACAGTAGAAAACTGATTCATCTGTTTGCAAATGACACAGAGATTAGGGGTTTAAGCATGGCAGTAGCTGTGGTTCAGGAACTGGTACCTCAAGTGTTTGTGAAGCATGTAGGGAACATTAACCCAAACGTGTAGTATAGTTTTAAGGGGGCAAGCCTGTGAATGGACCTTAACAGTATGAAAACATCGTCCAAGATATAGCAGCTCTTTCTCAACATTTCTTAAGTGCTTACAAATAGATTTGAGGAACTTTAAATCAGACATACAGTAAGGTTTAGGTGGTTTCAAAAATCCAGAGAAGAAGAAGAACTTGGGGTTTGTAAAAACACATGTACTAGTAAGCTCAACATAAAAGGGCAGTGATAAGTAAAAAAATAGATGTTTGTGTGTGCACCCAGTGTTGAAAAATGTAACAGCTATCCTCCATCAGGCTCTTTTAATATCACATCTACAATACTGTATGACATTCTGAAGGTCTTGCAAAGAGAAAGAGGTCACACTGCTGGAAAGGGTACAGACAGAAAGTCAACAAGGGATGGTAAAAGGAATGGAAAAATGCAGAAAGACGTGCAGTAGGAGATTGACAAATCCACTAGAAAACCAATGAAATTACTTACTATGGATGTGTATGCCAGTTAGAAGGTATGTGATGGGATTATTCTTGGCAAAAAACTATAGCAGGTATGAGTGGACATTGTTATCAGATCAAGTGGACCCAATTCAATGAGGACAGTGAAATGTATTTCTTCAGTGAAAGGGTGCATAACATATGGAATGAGTTTCCAAAATAGATAATGGTTGGTAAGACAGTTAGAATATTTAAAAATTGGGAGCTTGAGAGTGAAAGGGAAGAGGCAGCCATCCTGAGCCGCCTACAACATGGGTAGACCAGACAGACTCCCAGTTTGTTTCTTCTAATATTATTTTATGTTGCTTATTTAATGTAGACAGGAGAAACACAACCTATTTGTCTCCAAGCATATCTGCGATTCCTCTTTCCAGATCATAAGTTCATAGGTTGGTACTGGGCTATCTGCCCGAAGGCATATATTAGCCCAGCCACATTGTGCAGTATTCAGCGCCCCTTTAGTAGTTCCCTAGTCCCTTGTACTAGCAGCTAGTACCCTTGGTCCCTATCTAGTAGTGCTGTTGGTGTGATCCCCGGTGTGAACTTTCTGTTACCCATCCACTCATCAAGGTTCCTCTTGAAGAGTGATAGTGAGGGGCTCTGCCTTATGTTGATCGGGACCCTGTTCCATAGTAAGGGAAGTTTCTGCAAAGGGAATCTATCCCTCCAGCATGTTCTATTCATTGTTGTGTTGAGGTTTATATCCCTAGAGCGTGTAGCTCGAGTAGATTTGGTTTTGCTAAGATGGAGCATGTTCAATAATTCTGGGTTGGACATGGCTCTGTACGTTAGACAGAGATCACCTCTGAGAAAGCGGTATGCAACAGAGAACAGTCTTAGATTTTTCAATCGTGCTGCATAGGGCAACTGTTTGAGGCCAGTAATCCTCTTGGTTAGGTACCTTTGTGGTCTCTCCAGCTGCTGGAGATGTCTAGCCAGGTACATTCCAATTGGTGCATTGTACTCAATAATGGGTCTGATGAGGGAAGAGTAGAGGGGCACCATTACATCCTTAGATCATGATACAAACCCTTTCGTGATGGGTCACATAGAAGGATTTTCTAACCACTTTGGCAACATGGTTATCAAAGGAAAGCTGACTATCTACTTGGGTCCCTAGATCCCTTATTTCTTCTTCAGATTTCAGGGGATTACCTCCTATGTTGTAGTTTGCGGGTAGTCTGTTTTTTCCAAAGGGTATTACTATGCATTTTTTTTGCATTTAGCTTGAGACCATGGCTTTGACACCATGCATCAGTCTCATTTAGGCCCTTCTGGAGGATCTCCATGTCAGCCGGAGACTCTTATTATAGCACCCAGTTTGCAGTAGTCCGCAAACTTAGTCAGTCACAGCCCTTCCGTGCTTGCCTGTACTTCTGAGAAGTATATGCCAAACAGGAGGGGCCCCAGGACAGAGCCCTGAGGCACACCACTCGTTACTGGTCTGGATTCGGACATAGATCCCGCTACTCTTACTTTATGGGATCTGTTTGAGAGCCTGTTTGTGATCCATCTTGTGACGTAAGGGTTTATGCCCAGGCTGGTGAGCTTATCAATAATACCTGAATGGGGAATTGTGTTAAATGCTTTACCAAGGTCAAGGTAAGCCGTGTGTACCTCCTATCCCTTATCTATAGCCTGAGTAACTGTCTCAAAGAAATCCACCAGGTTCAAGAGGCATGATCTGCCCTTGACGAAGCCGAACTGTGTGGGGTCCAGCGACTGTAGGTTCCCAATCTCTCCATTTACGAGTTCCATAATGATTCGCTCCATAGCCGTACAGATCAGACTGGTCAGGCTTATTGGTCAGTAGTTCCCAGGGTCAGCTGTGGCCCCACCCTTGTGTAGCGGGACCACCATTGCCGTGCGCCATTCTATGGGCACATATCCTGTGGAGAGGCTGAGACTGAACAGGGTATTAAGATGCGGGGTTAATTCCTTTTGGAGCTCGCGTATGACACAGCCTGGGACACCATCTGGTCCCATGGAGGCAGTGTTTTTAGCTTTAGATAGAGCCTTGTTAACCGACGTATCAGTAATAATTGGACTTACACAATCCCCTAGAATGGTAATAGGCCCTGTAGGTTCATAGGTTCATACTAGGCTATCTGCCCTAGGGCATTTATAAGCCTAGCCAGAATGCATTTGGCTTTCGCCACCCATTTTAAATTTATTTTGCTATACCCTTTTTCGAGGTTAGTATACTGTGCCTCTGTCTAACAGTGACACAGAAGTGATACCCGAGGTGGTGAGGGGGGGGGGGGATTTGCACTAAACCTGTCAGCCAAGATATTGGCAATGTCAGAAGGGTCAGTGTATTTTGTTCCATTTTGTACTAGCTCAGAACAGACCTGAGCATTGCCATTTAGGTTTTTGACATAGCCATAGAAGTCCTTATGGTTATCCTTTGCATCCTTGGCAACTTTCTTTTCAAAATTAGCTTTAGTTGACTTGATGAGGGCCCTCAATTTCTTACTAATGCTGATCAGGGATGATTTTTCTACTTGAGAGTTGGCCTTTTTTTGTATAATTCTCCTCCTTTTATTGTAAAGTTTGCTTATGGCCAGGGTCCACCAGACTGATTTCTTCTTGCTTGAGGAAGGAGTTTTGGTTTTATTTGGGATAGCACAGTCCATGCAATCCTGAAGATGCATATAGAGTGCCTTGGTGTAGGACTCCGCATCCTGGATATCATTATCCTTCTGCAAGGGAATAGTGAAGCTTTCCACTTCGGATGCAAGTAGTTTGAAGTTTGCTTTGGAAAGGTTTTTTGACTATGGTTTCTTTGACTGGGGGAGGCGGAGGAGTGAGGATGTCCAGGGTTATCAGTTTGTGGTCGGATCTGACCAAGGAGGGGGTGATAACAGGTGTGGTACAATGGGTGCCCATATTTGTGATGATTAAATCCAATATGTTGTCCCCTCTAGTGGGGGAACATACTAGTTGTTCAAGGGCATTTGAATATATAAATTCGATGAATCGCTGAGCATAGGAGTTGGAACATTGGTAGTTCACCCAGTCTATACCAGGGTAGTTGAAATCACCCAAGATTATGGTGTTGGGTAGGACCTTTATATTTTCCAATGTCTCAAGGAATGCAGAGTGAGCATCTTGGGACATGGTGGGTGATCTATAACCGGCTACGACTTGAAATGTGGTTTTGCCTGCTGATAGTTGCACATTGATGATCTCTGAGTCATCATGCTGTGCTACTAACCTGGAGATATGGGTATCCTTGATGAATATGGATACACCTCCGCCCTTTGTACTGCGATCCGGAAACTGAGGCTGGAAGGTATGATATGAATTGTAACCTGGCAGTGCTGGGGTGCTCTCTTGAGCCTTGAACCAGGTTACCGTCACTGCACAAACATTGATTTTCTCCATGCTGAGGAGAGCCTCGAGTGTGTGTATTTTGAGGTTGAGACTTCTGGCATTGAGTAGCATTACCCTTAGTTTTTGGTTACCTGTGCTGGTTACGGTGGTTGGTTTGTCCTTTGAGCCTTGCCTAAAAAAGGCACTATGGGGACGGCAAGAGCCTTGGCCAGTATTCGAAAACCTAGGGGTGACAGGTGCAACCCATCTCTGGCAAAACAGAGAGGCTGGTCTATCATGTCATCCCAGGCAGACAGACACTGGATCCCCTTAGAATGACACCAGAAGCTTAGCCAATTGTTGAAATTGATCATTTTGTCTTTGTATTGTGGTATCATTCTAGGTGAAGGTAGTATGCTACTCAAGGTCAGGGTCATACCAGCTTGGGCTACATGATCAGAGAGCTCCTCAATGTCTCTTTTCATGTAGTCCAGGGAGGTACGTCTTGGATCATTCACACCAACATGTACAATGACAGTGTCATACTTGTACTTGTTCTGGAGTGACCTAAGTGCTTGTGTTATGTGGCGGATCCGAGCACCCGACAGGCAGCTGACAGTAACCTTCTCCTTGTTCAGCCTGGTGAGTGGAACATCTGTGTGCCTTACTATAGAGTCTCCTATTACTAGCGTGTTAGCTATGGAGTTTTGCCTTAAGGGCTGTTGTGAGGCACACTGCTGAGGTGAATTATGTGTTTTCTGGCTTGTGTTTGGGGGTGCAGGTTGCTTGCTTGTCTGCTTTGGATGCACGGTTTCTTTTTCAGATTGGTACCTAGTGCCTCCGAATATGTTTTTGTGTATTTATGCATATGTTTTGCCAGTGCTTGTTTTGTAGATTCATGTGTGACAGGTGGTGTGATGCAAGTGTGTCCCTTATCCTCTTGACTGTCTGTTACAGTCATGGGTTGAGAGCGCTTAGCCTCCAGTCTGGCTGTGTATTTGCATCTCTCACAAGTGTTTGTGTCTAGAGGTAAGAGGAGAGGGCTGTCTGTATACATGAGGCAGTTGTGACACTGTCTCAGGATGCCCAATTCCACCAGATGAACTGGAGAGTACACCTGAAGCTGACCTCTGGACATGCTTTGAAGAGTAAATTGAATTTAAGTCCTGTGGACAATTGAGGGTCTTATGCTATATTATAATAGTGCTGTCTAGGAAATTTGGAGAACAATGGTGCTGTCTAGGAGATTAGGACAAGTGCTGACTTCTGTTTTGCAAGTGCTGCAATAAGAGCAGCTGATCTGAAGCACTTGAGGTTAGGCTTGCCTAGTTCTAAGGGAAAATTTACAGTGCAGACTTTGTGGGGCCGGGAATAGTATACCCCAGCTAACCGGCACTGCCTGACACTGCTCTGTGCGCAAGACCACGCAAAAAGAGAGTTGCAGGTTTTTTCCTCTAGATAAGTGAGGAAAATGAGTACAAGAGCTGTTTTTCTCTAAGCAAGTGAGAAAAGTAAGTACAAAAACTGTTTTCCTCTAGGTAATGAGGAAGACAGAGTGCTATAGTAATTAGTAGCTTATTTAGTGCTTACAAGTTCTGAACAAGTGCTGAGCATGAACAAGCAAATTTAAGTGCTAAAACTAAGAATCTGTATCTGCACTAGATCAGTTACAGGACAGAAACAAGTGCAAATGCAGGCTTTCAAATCAGAAAGTTGAGAGAGATGGAAGAGATTGCCCAAACGGCCAATAACTACAATTTCTGGGCCAGAACCACTCCTTATGTGGTAAACAGGTTACCTAGTGCTTACCACTCCCACTGATAAGCTAGAAGGCTTCCCTCCAACACAGAAAGGCTTGAGGACCTCGGAAGCTTACATACAGTCCTGGATACAGCACGTCTGTATCTGGAACACTAGTTACAGGAAAGGTAGGTAACAGGCTTACAGTTTTTTTTTTTACAGAAAAGTAGCAAAAACAATAGTAAAAAACAATTCACATGCAGTGCAAGCTAGCACACTTGAGTATGCAGCAATATTAGACCAAACACAGTTTAAAAATGTAATTATATTAAAGAGGACTAAAAGCAAGTGCAGAAAGAGTTTATTAGGTAGAATGCGGTAAAGAGATGGGACGGGGGAGTGTCCCAGATCAAATCTACAGTGGGGCGGGCAACTGCAAAAGCCACCAAATTTAAACTACAAACCAAAAATAGGGAGGGTGGTTGGGACAAAATAGTTTCAACAGAGATCTAAGCAAAAACTAACAGTACAAACTTTAAAACCAAAAAAATATTCTCAGCTCTGTATATTTGCCGATCAATCTCTCAGAACAGTGAGACAACAGTTTCAACACAGATCTAAGCAACAATTAAACTCTATAACCAAAAAAATATATACTCACCCTGTATAATTGCAGATAATATGTATTTATGTATTTATGTATGTATGATTGCAAACAATCCATGAACAATATCCACACAGAAGCTGCAAACTCCAAATTAGTTCTGTAATTTTATTCTCGACCTCCTAACTGATCTAGTCTAAATCTTGTTTGATGATTTATACAGTATTCAATTCTTTTTTTCTAAAATTATTTTCCACTTATTATGTCTTCTCTGTAAAAGGGCCTTGGAACACATGAATATACCACCCGTTCCATGGTGCATGAGAGGGAAAGAATTGACTGCCCCTCAGACATCTTTGGGTTTGATTTGCAGTCTAGGCACTGGATAAGCTGACAGAAAGAGATTTAGTAGCTACAGTTGGCTTATCCTTCCCAAGGGAGGTAGACAGTTTAGTTCACCATGTCAATTCCACCTAGCACTTGACTTGTAAAAGTCATAAGAGATGAAGAAAATGGCTAGCTGCCTTCAGACTGTCAAAACACTACTTTTGCACTGTAGCTAAGCATAGGGAAGTGTAAAGAAGCATGCATTCACCACTGGACCCAATACTCTAAGCCTCTATTTTGCAAGAGATGTCCAATGCAAACTGTGGGAAAGTTATGGCAAAATATCCCAGCTGTTTAGACAGTGGTACATCATCAACTAGCTGCTGCCCAACTATGGCAGCAGTCATGAGGATATAGGAACAAAAGATTACTTAGGGGAAGAAAGGCTAATGCTTGCCTAATGATTGACGAATAGGGGAAGAAAAATGTATTTAAAAAAAAAAAAATTGCAGCCTGCTCTATTTTCCTGGTTTTGTGATCCTGTGGGCAAATAAAAGGTTCATTAATGACATAAAAATACAGGTGTTCCAGCTTTGTGGACAAACTTGCTCACCTTTAAAGCATGTGTTAGGTATATGCATGTATGGGAATGCAAATCCCCTGCACAGTTATTTCTAACCATCTGACCCTGAAAAAAACAGTAGTTTGTCAAATATAATATTCAGTGCTTTGAGTTTCACAGCAGACCTACCTTGGAATACAAGGAGTGAAAAATGCACAAACATGCCCTCTTGGAATGGTTCCCAGAACAAAAAAATACCTCTGACATTTGTGAATATAAGTGGAGTAAAATATGTATAAAGGCGTCAGTACATATTACTACAGGCTATGAAACCATTCTGTTTAAGACACCCCCTGAATGATTTGTACCTAATGGAGCAGAGACAAGCCTCTGGTATTAAGCACTAAAATCACAGCAAAGTAACAATGGAAGCTCTTGGTGCAGGACTGCAATACGTCAAACACCAGTTTTGAAGTAGGACACTCAAGATTTACTACATCAGCACATGCCAGACGTGCTGTTCCAGAGAACTATAATACCTTGGTCTGGTCTCCTCTTCCCCAAACACACAGACCTTTAATCCCATCTACCCTGTAAGAAAAAAAAAAAAAAAAAAAACAGCTGTTAACACTTAAAATGACACTGCTTCTGTTAACAACCACATTCAACAAAACACCACATACAGCAACATCTATAAAAGTGCAGACAATCAATAACGTACTTCTTTATGGCACCCTGACCCCCATGTATGAAACATGAGAAAAAGGGGTTGCGGATGGGTGGATGTGCATCAAAGATTGCTTTTGTCACATTGCTCTAATCTGGGCTGCACACTGTTAGTATGCACTTCCTGCCTGTAGCAATGTCTTTAAGGAGTCCTTTCACAGAATGTACTCAAGTCTTTGATCACTGACAGTGGCACAAGTAACTAGGAAATGAGTCTGGAGGCTGAGATGACATTATTCCTGATTTCCCCCTTTGGGAGGTAAGATCACGGCAACATTTACATTCAAAATATACCACCCTTTCTGCTCTTCCTCTTCAAACATCTTATGAGCTTCGCAAATCTACTGCTGCTGATCTCTGTGATTCCAAGCCTACTCTCAAACCAAAATCAGTCTAATTATATTGTTTCAAATTACTAAAGTTTTGCTCTAAACAGCTTGCTAACTTCATTTATAACACGCACACACACCTGAATGCACACATTTGTATGACATATCTTTAGAACGTTCCAACATTTGCACGCAGCCACATCTCTGAATGCCATCATGCTACACCATACACAGTATTTCTAGTGCTATTAAAAGCAGTATAAGGAGCATTTGTGAACAAAGAGGTGCACATAAATAATGTCTTGCACAACATGTGAAAGGGTAATTAGCACTAAAGCATTTAGGAGGAAGAAATAAATCTGTGGTTACCACATGTGAGTGAAGACACACGCTCACACACACACTCCGAGCACACACACACACACACACACACACACACACACACACACACACACACACACACACACACACACACACACACACACACACTAATGGAGCCCATTCCTGTCCTAGTATTTGAAATCCTAAATATTCGGAGAAATTAAAGAAAGAAATTAAAAAAGAAAGATGGAGTGTGTGATGAATCAAAATACATTTCAAGGATAGTTTGGTTTCTGTAGTCCACTAAGGACCAGAAAGAAGGTACCTCAACTATAGTGCTACAGGTGTACAAATTATCATAAGACAAAGTGCTAATGAAAATGTAAGCAATCTGACTTCATGAAAAAAAAGTGGTTAGCCAAACAGACTTGCTTTTTTTGCCTTGTAACGTAGTCAGTGTTAAGATTTCAGTAAAGCATTATATTCAGCTAAACTTCCATTATTATTATAGGTATTTTGTTAGAAAGACTGCAAGGGTTAGGGGATGGACTAATTATGAGTCTGAAGATTAGAAAGCTGGACACAAAGACTTATTATGCAAGAAACACCATCAGAAGTAAGTCACAAGTGATGTGCATCTGAGGTTGGTGATCGATCTAGCACTCTTTGGTGTACACATTTCAGATATAAATGGAAAGTATTTGCAGATGAGAGGAAAAGTACAGTTTTGTACCTACCATAAATGTAGATGTTCGAAGATCCACATTGCTGCAGTCCTAACACTTGGGTAGTCCGCTGTCCCTCGGTCGGCCCGAATATCAGAGTATAAGGCTGACGTCAGTCAAGGCGCATTTGACTGACATCAGAACGTCAGGGTACAAATGCGCATGACCGACGTCATATCCTCAGTCTTTTCTTGCCCCAGATGTCAGAAGACCTAAAAAGAAAGGTCAAAACCCATAGACAACAACTAAACAACCAACCAGCCTAACACCAAAAATATGTACAATATATACAATATATACAACATACACAATATACCTCAGATGGATAACCCAACCCACACAACCACCTCAAACTACAGAGGGGAAGGAGGGAGGGTAAATTGGACTGCAGCAATGTGGATCTTCGAACATCTACATTTATGGTAGGTACAAAACTGTACTATGTTCTTCATCTCACATTGCTGCAGTCCTAACACTTGGGTAGAATCCCAAAGCAGAGGTAAGGGAGGATGGCTAAACTATAATGAAGCAGGAGCTGCCAAAATGCCCTGCAACACAGCAGTGGCAAAACCAGCCCTGGATTTAGAGTACAATGGAAGGTGGTAATGTCTAGAGAAGGTATGCACTGAACTCCATAAGTGGCTGCCTCCAAAATATCCTTAGTTGCCACCCCCCTCAAAAAAGCTGTTGAAGTGGCAGTAGCCCTAGTGGAATGAGGCCTAATCCCAGCTGGAATCTCTTTGCCATGATGGGAATAACAGAAAGCACTGCAAAATCCAATCCACTTAGAAATAGTTTGTTTGGACACGGGCTTGCCCTGAGAACACAAAGCAAACGAAACCAATAACTGCTGAGATTGTCTGAACCCCTTAGTTCTGTCCAAATAATATCGCAACTGCCTGTGTACATCTAAAGTGTGCAAAATCTTTTCCCCTTTATTTTGGGGATTTGCATAAAAAGTAGGCAAATGAATAGTTTGGTTTAAAGCCACACTAGAAACCACTTTAGGCATAAAGGAAGGATTAGTACGTAAAGATACCCTATCCTTATGGAAAATTAAGAAAGGCTCAACTGCCATAAGGGCCTGCAATTCAGAAACCCTTCTTGCAGAGGTAATGGCCAACAAAAAAGCAGTCTTCCATGACAAATATTTCAACTCAGCAGTAGCTGCAGGCTCAAAAGGTTGTAGAGTGAGTTTCTCCAACACAAAATTGAGATCCCAAGCAGGAGTAGGAGCCCTTCGTGGGGGTCTTATATTCTTTGCCCCTCTAAGAAATTGCTTGAACAAAGGATGAGAAAACAATGGTGGGTCACAGTTGTAGTGAGCTGAAATTGCTGCAGCATGAATCTTAATAGAAGAGAAGGACAAACCTTTGTCTAACAACTCAGTAAGATATTGAAGAGCCACACTTAAATCAGGCTCAGAAACATCCAAATCCTTAGCTGCACTCCAAAACAAAAATCTCTTCCATTTATCTGCGTACACTTTCCTTGTACTAGGCCTTCTAGCTTCCAAAATCACATTCAAAACTTGTTGTGGAAGTTGAGACCCTCTATGGTTTAAAACAGAATATGCCAGGCTGTTAGGTTGAGAGTGAAGTTTGACATTGAGCAAATGACTGTCCTCCTGGGACAACAGATGTGGAATCAAAGGCAAAGGCCATGGAGGCTTCCGTACTAGACTTCTCAGTAATGGGTACCAGTGCTGTCGAGGCCAATCTGGAGCTATCAAAATCATCCTTGGCTTGTCCTGGCTGACCTTCAGAAGTACCTTTGGGAGGAGAGGCAGAGGTGGAAAGGCATACACATGAAGATTTTTCCAACTGAAAGAAAGAGCATCCACTTTCCAAGCTGTGGGATGAAACCTCTTTGTGCAAAACTTTGGCAGCTGGTGGTTTAGTGGAGAAGCGAACAGATCTATGTCTGGAGTTCCCAGGACACTGTCAATTTCTGAAATACATGAAGATCCAGTTTCCACTCGTGGGGATCCATGATTTGTCTGCTTAACACATCTGCTAAGGAGTTCTGTGCTCGGCAGAAACCTTGCCTGAAGACTTAGTTGTAAACTGAGAGCAGTCTCCCACAAAATCATTGCTTGCCTGCATAGAGGATAAGAATGTGTTCCCCTTGCTTGTTGATGTACCACATGACAGTTGTGTTGTCTGTTAGAATCAACACCTGCCCTGGAAGAAGTAAATCCTTGAAAGCTATTAATGCAAACTGGACTGCTAACATCTCCTTCAAGTTGATATGTAGATGCTGTAGTCTGACAGGCCACTTGTCTTGTATCCACTTTCCATTTAGATGAGCTCCCAAGCTTTGTCCGAGGCATCTGTCGTTAAAATTTGACTCGCCTCTGGCCGGGTCACAGAGAGTCCCTTGTTTAGGTGACATTCCTGAGCCCACCACAAAAATTCCTTTTGAATGCAAGGTATTATTGGAATGACAGTGTCCAGATCCTGGCAGTGCTGTGTCCATACATTTTGAGATACCATTGCAACTTCCTCATATGCAGTTTGGCATTGGGAAGCACCAGAATACAAGATGCCATGAACCCTAAGGCTTGAAGGACTGTCCTTGCAGTCAGCCCGGACTGAAGAGATAGATGATGGAAGTAAAGGGAAAGATTCTTTTGTTTGTCCGGGGTTAGAAAGGCCATCTGGGATGCTGTATTCAGTCTTACACCCAGAAAGCACATGTCTTGAGAGGGTACTAGACTGGACTTTATTTCGCTCACAGAATACCCCAGGCATCTTAGCACTGCTATCACATATTCCAAATGACGAAGAAGCTCGTCCTTCCTTGAGCCAGAATCAGGCAATCGTCCAAATAAGGATAGATTTGTATTCCTTTCAGCCTGAAGAAAGCTATCACTGGAGCCAGAACTTTCGTAAATACTCTGGGCAGTAGATAAGCCAAAGGGCAATGCAGAGAACTGATAGTGAGAATTCCCAGTCCGAAAACGCAGATACTTCCTGCAACGTAGCCTGATAGGAACATGAAGGTAAGCCTCCTTGAGATCCAAAGTTACCATCCAGTGATCCTTGCCCAGCAGAGGTAAAAGCTGTTGTAACGTCAACATTTTGAACTTGGGAATGTCCAGATAAGTGTTGAGGATAGATAAATCCAAAATTGGTCTCCACGTGTTCCCCTTTTTTGGTACAAGGAACAGGCGAGAATAAAATCCTAGGCCTCTTTCTGGCATAGGAACCGGCTGTATGGCCCCTATTTGGAGTAACAGAGAAATTTGCTTGTGAGCCTCTATTCTTTGTTGAGGAGGAATGTCTGGCATGCCTTTGAAAGGAGGCAAGGTATGGAAATAAAACCTGTAACCGTGATGTATGATATCCAATACCCATCTGTCTTGGGTAATCAAACTCCAATTTTCTTTGAAAAGTGCCAACCTTCCTCCCAAAGGTGCTGCCAGGCGAGAAGGTTCTGGCAGCTGAAAAGGTAGGTCATTGGGTCTGTTTACGAAAGGACTGACCCCTGCCCTCACCGAAGACTGTGCAGGAGAACTCCCTGTTCTTGGCCTGAAAGAGCCCTGACCTCTCCCCCTGCCACGCCTAGATCTACCCCTAGACTGGGAATCATAAGAAGGATACGTCCACCCCTTAGTAGGCCAATTTCTACTAAACTTAGGAGGCTGAACCTGCAAAAAATCTTTAACAGTCTGCATAGACTTAGCCTTGTCTTCCATTTTCTTTAAAACTGCCTCAACAGGAGAACCAAACAAGACAACAGAATGTAAAGGAGCATCCAAAATCCTAGTTTTAACATGGTCAGATAAATTTTGATCCCTCAGCCAGGCATGCCTGCGAAGAACTGACCCAGTGGCAGCCACCCTAGACGAGGCCTGTACAGCATCAAAACCACATTGCAAAGAATGCTTACCCACCTGTTCAGAAACATGCACTAAATCTTGTAACTCTTTACAATCAATACCTTCCGCCAGAGCATCAACCTTAGATTTCAACTGTGAAAGGAGATAATTTTGATATTTCAACATGTGAAACTGGCAATTCAAGGCTCTCATGGCAAGAGTGGAAGAAGTATAAACTTTCTTTCCCCATCTATCCAAGGCCCTGGCCTCTTTATCTGCAGGAACCGGATTCTTGACAACAGAAGCCTTAACACCCTTAGGCCCTTGGCTAACAGTTTCTGGGTCTGCCCTAGGACTCTTAAAAAGATACTTATGAGCTTCAGGCACCCTGTAATACCTATCTGGTTTAACAGGAGCAGGAGGCAAAGAATCAGGATTAAGAGAAGCCTCTGCAAACACATCTTCCACCACATTCAGGACAGGAGGTATAGCCAAAGGCCTATGCTGGGGTAAAAACAAAAATTCCCTAAGCCTTTTCCTGGAATCATAGAAGTCCTGACCTTCCCATTTAAAATGCTCTCTCATGGAGTGAAGGGTCTCTGAAAAAGAAAAATCCTCAGGAGGAGAAGCAGAAGGAGTAGAATCATCCACATCAGAATCAGAATAATGAGAATACTCCTGCAAGTCTTCAGCCGAAGACTCGGACACATCCGAAGCCTGCTCATAATCCCCCAACACTGGTTCCATCCTAGGCCTCTTATCAGGAGGGGGCATAGAGCCTCTAATTAAAGTAATTAAATCTTCTGCCATTTTAAGCATGTGCTTCTTAGGCACAGAACCTGAAGAACTAGGAGTGACACCCACAGAAGCTAAACTAGACCTGCCTCTAGGAGAAGCCTTGGAAGCAGAAAGAGAGGGCCTAGACCCCTTAGGAAGGGAGGGGAGTACAGTTATCTGAGAAGCCCCTACAGCCTGACCTGCCTCCTGGGAGGCCACATCCTGTAAAATCAAAGTTTCTCCCTGGGACTCCAGAGAGGCCTCCGTCGGAACCACCGGTTCCACTGACGCCTCTAAAGAACCGGCGTCCGGTTCAGACGACTCCTCTAACCTAGGTTTAACTGCCTTGTCCTTGCGCTTCTTTGAGAAAGCCGGCGACGGAGCATCCGACGGCATATTGTAATTGCACCGCTTCCCAAAGACCAACCTGGCACAATCTAACCTTCGCTTTATAGTGCGTTTATTGAACCTAGCACAAAGCGACACCCAACAACGCCGTGCTCAGGTCCCAAACAAGGTATACACAAATTATGGTAATCCCTATGCGGTATCTGTTTCCCACAAGAAATACAGTTATTCACTTTTTCTGACATCCGGTAAACCACTGAGGCAAGAAAAACCAAAATATTCCCCAACGGGTACTTAACCAACTCTGACTTCGGTCTGAAACTCCGAATTCGAAAAATTTCAGAACGCCGAACGGCACTTGCAACACTGCTTCTGCATCGGACCATGCGGCAAAAAAGACTGAGGATATGACGTCGGTCATGCGCATTTGTACCCTGACGTTCTGATGTCAGTCAAATGCGCCTTGACCGACGTCAGCCTTATACTCTGATATTCGGGCCGACCGAGGGACAGCGGACTACCCAAGTGTTAGGACTGCAGCAATGTGAGATGAAGAACATCACAAGAGATGCAGGAAGTTGCCTACATAAAAAATTTGTACAGTTTATATAAAAAGGATATACAAGTGACAGATGAATGAAAAGGGCAACACAAGCCTACTGTTACTGTTGAAACGGGATACATTACGAGCTGCCTAGCCTAATTGTAAAGTGGGAGATGTGGCTTTTCAGCCACACTAATATCCTTTTTTCTGGAAAGCATTACAAATGGCTTTTAGCTTCAGTAATATAAGCTACTGCTATTTTTTAAAAGGCGATACATTGCTAGCTGCCTAGTATTATAGAGTGGGAAAAATGGCTTTTTAGCTACGCTAACATGCTGCGGTAGCGTTGATGCCTCACGGTAAGACGCTGACCGGTTCGATTCTCAGCTAGAGCGTCTTCTGCGTGGAGACATGCGTGAATGGGCGTACCTTCATTGAAGGTTGTGCATCAGGGCTGGTAATTCAGCACGTAAAAATCAACTACCAATCATTAGCAGACTGGAGTTCCGCTGTGGCGACCCCTAACCGGGAAAAGCCGAAAGACACAACAAGCTACGCTAACATCCTGTCTGATACAAAAGTGTTAGAAACGGCTTTCAACTACACTAATAGAAGCCAACTGTTATCATATGAAAGAGGATGTAGTACTAGCTGCCTAGTGTTATAGTAAAGCGGGAAAAACAGCTTTTAAGCTACACTAATATGCTTCTTGCTATAAAGTGTTAAAAACGGCTTTCAGCTACACAAATACAAGCCTGCTGTTACCATTTGAAAGGGGATACATTGATAGCTGCCTAGTCTTGCTGTAAAGCTGAATAACTGGCTTTTTAGCTTGGCTAATATCCTATATGATGTATAATTGTTAACAACGGCTTACAGCTACTTTAATATACTGTATAGGCAAGCATTTGGCTAATCCTAGTTGCTTGGAACTGCATTCATAAATGGATCTTTCTAGAGGACTAATTTAATCCTGTTCTCATGTCTACTCTACCTAAATGCTGTTATTAACAACTGGAAAGCACGGTTCATATTTTCTGCTATTTGTCAGACTGCATTTTATGATTACCTATGCTACAAACTAGAACTGTGTTGCATGAATGTAAGGAATATTTCGGCCTTTGCTACTGAGATGTTATGTCACAGATTCACATACTATACAACCTCACTCTGTATCTAAGCCTCCTGCACGCACTCTCTCAACCACCCTCTTGCTTTTTTTTTTTTTGCGTCCACTCTCCACTTCCTCCACCCTACTCACCTTCTCACTTACCCACATTTAACTACCCCCACCTTCTACACTGTTAATCTGCGGTGGTGGTGGTGCTGTGGTAGCGTTGTCGCCTCACAGTAAGACGCTGTCCGGTTCGATTCTCAGCTAGAGCGTCTTCTGCATGGAGATATGCTTGAATGGGCGTACCTTCGTTGAAGGCTGTGCATCCGGGCTGGCAACTCGGCACGTAAAAATCAACTGCCAATTATTAGCAGACCGGAGTTCCGCTGTGGCGACCCCTAACCGGGAAAAGCCGAAAGACACATACATACCTTCTACACTGTTACCCCACTACTTCGACCTTCTACTTCTAACGCTACCTCTTTTTTCTTCCAGCAAGCATGGTCAAACTCCCTCCCGCCCAGGAAAGCAATCTGCCCAGTGTAAAAAGCTCTGCAATGGACCTGATCTCCCTGAAAACATGCTCTATATTTTAAGTGCATGTAAGCTCCTGTAACTACTTTTAATTACCAAGACAATCAATTTCCCTATCTGCTCTATGCAATTTGAACTTAAACTCAATTTAGTTGTGGTCTACTGAGCTCTGACAGCATGCACACTTGCAGGGATACCCCATTTTCCCCACTAGGTGGCAGAAAACCTCCAGAACAGCTCCCGACTAGTTAGTACCGAATATATCCTAATAAAGTTAGTTTTGGTGCTATCCATCCTAAAGGGGCCCTTTCCAGGTCTAATAACCCTCTAATCATATCAATCTATGTGCCATCCTTACACTTTCACCTACCTATTTACTTAATTTAACTACTGACTTCAGCAGCATTAGCACCACTATCAGGGTTCTGAGCTTACCTCCACTCACTGATACTTTTTTGGTGCTCACCTCTGCTGGGGGTCTGTACCCACTCTGTTCGCCCTTCGGGATCACTCCATTCCCCTACCCCCAAATCTCACCCACCCTCACTGCACCTCAACTTATACCTCACCTAAGTCACCTGACATACTTCTTGCTCCAATCATCTGTCTTAGCTAATTCTCACCTCCTCCTCCAATAACTCCACACCCATACCTATACTTACTCATCACTACCTCACCTCTACCTCAAATCAACAAACACTACTTAAACCTTTCCAAATCATCCACAATGCAAGCCCTACTACCCTTGCTCCTACTAGCCCTCACCTCCCTTTCCTACACTACAACCTAGCTTACCCCTGGTCACCACCTCATTCCATACAACACAAACTGGAAAACACACCAACTCCCACATTAGCTTTACAGTCTGTCCAACTCTATTTTCCACTAATATTATGCTACACACTTCTAACACCCATCTACCTACTACTATCAATAGGAAAGCAGTATACATATCACTCTCAAACCTAACCTATGTTATCAAACACATATTTAAATTCAGTAAGAGACTCCTCATCACTGGCGACATACACCCAAACCTAGGACCCCCCTTCACTGACCTCCCAAATAGAGCTCAATCCGATCTCCTAATAATTAATATCAACGTAAGAAGTATTTCAAATAAACTACAAGATTTACATGCTTTTATTACTCATTATTCCCCTGACATTCTAACCATGACTGAAACCTGGCTGAAACCACATATCCCTAGCGAAGAAATTCTACCACCAGGTTACAACATCTCAAGGCTAGATAAAAAAAAAAATAGGAAAGGTGATGGAGTCGCAATTCTATTATAAAATGAAATAAACCTCCAGCCATTTCATACCCCTCTGCCAACATTTCAAAACTCCGAAACCATAGGCTCTATCCTATCAAACGATGAAAAAAATTTAACATCCTTTGTTGCTACATTCTTCCTGGAAATAACTCCCCCAGCCATAGAAGAAATCCTTCAATGGCTGAATCAAACCCCCCCCTCAAGAAACAATTTTATTAGGCAACCTCAATACAGACTGGCAAACCTGAATCTCCAACAACCCTACTAACAGTATTAACCTCTACAATCTCACACAACTAATTCAAGACCCCACCAGAATAGACAAAAAATCCCACAAACAAACCATTATTGACTGGACACTAGTAAATAGCCCCAAATATCACTATCAGGCTGGATCCTTACCAGATGTACTCAGTGACCATTTCCCCACTTTCCTCCTTAGGAAACGAACCAATACCCCTAAACCCATAACCTATAGATACATCAGGGATGATCAGAAGTTAACCCCAGACAACCTAAACAATATTCTCCACCAATGTAACTGGCACCCTCTAAAAACCCTACACCTAGATCAGGCAGTAGACTACTTTAATAATATATTTATTTAAGTTCTAAACTCCATTGCACAAGTAAGAAAGAGAAAAACCAAAGCAAGCTATGCTCCATGGTTAGGTAGGGACACAAGAGCCCTTCTAAAAGCCAGAGACAAGGCCTGGAAGCAATGGAAACAAGACAACTCTGATTATACCAAGCCAAGGTATAAACAGCTTAGGAATCTAGCCAAGAAACAAACCAAACTAGACAAACAAAACTACTTCCTAGGTCTCCAAAACAACTACTCAAAGAACCCCCCAAAATGTTGGCATACTCCCTACTAAAACCTAGAACAACTGCTACCCCCACCCCACCTCCCCATATACTAACAGCAAAGATATAGCCTCCCAGCTTTACTCTCATTTCGCAAACTCAATCCAAACTCTGTCCAACCAGCTAACAAACACTACTACCTTATCAACCACAACTGCTGGGAACACTCCTGGTAATCCTACCACCCAACCATCCTTCTCTCTCTCGCCTGTGCCTACATCAAAAATTAGAAACCTCCTCCTCAAACTAAAACCTACCACACTAGCAGCAGATGGTATACCTGCCAACTTCCTAAAAATAGCAGCTGACTCTCTTTCTTATCTAGTATCAATCCTAATAAAGAGGTCCATTCAGGAAGCTTATGTTCCACAACTATGGAAAATATCCTACATTCTACCTCTTCACAAAGGAGTTAAATCGTACGACTTTTTCAACTATCAGCCTATAGCTATTCTTTCCCCCTTATCTAAGCTTCCAGAGAAATGCATACACTCACAAGTTATGCAATTCCTAGATACAAAGAAACTTCTCTCATCCGCCCAACACGGATTCTGCCCTCACCATAGTACAATTTCTGCTCTTCTCTCCTTCAACAATCTGGTTAATCAACATAGAAACAACCAACTATGTATTTGCTACCTTCTTAGACCTCTCAAAAGCATTCGACATGGTCTCACATCCTAAACTACTGGACACCCTTCATTCTCTATCCTTTACTTCCCCTACCATCTCCTGGTTCAGTAGCTACCTTTCAGACAGACAACAATCTGTACAAAGGCACAATGAACTATCCCCTCCTCTCTCTAACTCTGTAGGAGTACAAGGCTCAATATTAGGCCCACTACTTTTCTCTCTCTTTACAATCTACATACCTCCTCCAAGCATGCCTCACTAATTCAGGATGCAGAGGATTTCACTCTCATCTGCTCTGCCCCATCTCTCAACACCCTACAACACCTAGCCCAAGAATCATTCTCTGCTATTGAAAATTGGATCACTGGCATCCAACTAATTCTTAATATAAAACAAAACCAAACTTTTACTGTTCACACCTAATAAAACAAAACTCACCCCTTCTTTCTCTGTCTCATCTAGGAATGGCACTATCATCTCCCTATCCACCCACACAAAACTCTTAGGAGTTGAAATAGACAACAACCTATCGTTCGATCTTCACATAGCGCAAACCATTCAAAACATTCACAAAAAAATGGGAACCCTACAGAAGCACAAAAACTATCTTACAGCAAAAGCACGGATCACTTTTGCTCAAACTCACCTCCTATCAACACTTACTTAAGCTGCACAAATCCTAACACACACTAGAAAATCAGATCTGGATAAGTTAAGAGTCATGCTACAACAAAATTGCCAAATTTGCCAACAGTTCCCCCGTTAGTAGTCACCACTGCCAAGTACTAAAAGAAATTCAATGGCTTGAATTTCCTAACTTACTAGCTTACCAACAACTCACATACGCCTTTAACATCAGAAATTACCCAGACAAAACTTCAGCCCTCAGTCAGCTATTAACCTCCCACTCTTCCAGTTGCCTTCTACGCTCTTCCAATAAACCCCCCCCCCCCTCAGTGTTAATACTGCTAACACTGCAGGAAAAGCCCTTTATTCCCACATCATAGCTAAAAAATGAAATTTGCCCTTGTATCACTTGACAATCTCTCTACCTTCTCTTCTCTTCCATCAAACTACTCCAGTCTAGAATACACGCTATTCTATTCACATAGTAATCCATACTCTTAGAATATGCCACATTGTTCTTTGTACACCTTTCTGTGCATACTTACTAAAATTGTAAACAGTCGATACTACTTTTGTAAATATTATTTCTAACTGTACTTCACTCCTGCAAAGCCGGTTAACTATTGTGAACAAATTTCTGAATATCTCTGCTTGAACCTTTGTAAATATTAATCTAACTGAAACTCAGTCCTGCAATGCCAGTTAACCTATTGCAAACAAAGTAATGAATATCTCTGCTTGTAATTAAGCTTCTGTATTACCAGTTTGTATATTTCTCATTGTATTAAAATCTTCTTAATTGTGGAGCTTTTCTCCCCGGGCCTCCACTGAAAATGAACCTGGTCCAGCTGGACTTTCCCAGTAAACAAATGTAAAATAAATAAATTTTAGGCCATGGTACTATATAGAATTATTACTTGAGAAGACTATACAAGATGGCAACAAATCAGGAAAATGTTTTAGAGTTTATCATAGGACTAGAAGTTAGAAGCTGTGTGAAAGGGCAGCAGTAGCAGCAAACAAAATTTTAGGATACATTCTTAAGCTGGTATGGATGATGCTTAGCTGGAAATGTTGAATGTGCTAGACCACCGTAGCCATTTCTTGATTAATGTGCCTTCCCATTGCTTCATGAAAAATAGCAACAGTACCTCTAGACTGGCAAGGAAATTGTCCATATCAGGCACTGCACAGGGCAAGGCTGCGACAGAGTATGAAAAGACAGAGATGAAAATCAACACATTCAAATCAGAGATCATGATTCTCCCTTGAAAGAGTGGACTGCTCTCTGCAGGTGAGAGGAGAGCAGGTATCTCAAGTGCATAACAAAGTATCTTGGGGTCTCGGTTTACAATTAACAGTAAAGGGAATCAGGAGGATAACCTGTGAACTGGTACTGCAATGGGAGTACTGTGGCCAGGAGTGTAACCAGTGGATTGGTAGTGTGGACAATAAACCAACCAGTAGACTGGTACTGCAGTAGGAGAACTGTGATCAGGACAGAAACTAGTGTACTGGTACCATAGCGGGTGCACTGTGGTCAGGAGAGTACTGCAATGGGGAGTACTATGGTCAGGAGACTAACCAGTGGATTGATACTGTAGTGGGAAGTACTGTAGTTAGGAAACTAACTAGTGGAAGTGCCATGGTGGGGGAGGGGGTGTCTAAACATTGAATTGGTGGGAGTCCTCATACAGTCAGGCATAAAGGCCATTAATTCAACAGCTTTCCATAGATCTATTACCCTTTCTACAGCCAGTACTCATCAAGAGTGTCCAGACTACCTGTTATGACACCACTATCATAGCAAATGTCCTGGCAGACAAATTTAAATCAAAACTTTCCTTTCACTTGAATGAATAACTCAAGCTCCTCCCATTATGTGAATGAATAACTCAAGCTCCTCCCATTATTATGAACCAGATCCTGGAACTATTAACACCAATAAAATTAAGAGCTCTGTGGGCCCACACAATATATCAAACTATGACTGATAGTCAAAGAGTGGGGGCACTATGGTCAAGATCCTGAGCCTCTCCACGTCCAAATTACCACCGGCAAAATCCCATACCATACCCTTGCTAGTTATAAGTCCCCCTGTGTTACCCAGGAAACCCATAACTCATACTTAAACTTACTGGAGTCACTCACCACTCAATCCAATACCATATTCATGGGTGACTAACTACTCCACTATGGATTTGGAATCACACATACCCTAACATCTAGGGCCAGATAGTCTAAGTGCCCACCAAGGAAGCAAACGTACTGGACCTGGTTTTCATTAATATGGAAGAATGCTGCCCTCCCCAACCCCACCTCCAGTACAATGTCCATTCTGGTAAGGTCAGACCATGCAGTTGTCTTTGAAATAAAAATAAAAACAAAACCATGACAACAGGTAGCCCTGCAGCATATAAGTATACTAAGGCAAACTTCCTAATATTATGTGACAACCTAACAAAATTTCAAGTCCCCTTCAAAACCCTGAGAACAAAGTTACCTATGTGGAATTGTTCACAGATACTCTATACAGTGTTAATTAATGCATAGTGACGACTGTACCTACAAAAAGTAAGCTCAGAGCAAACTCAAAAATAAAGTCATCCTGATGGAATCCGAAGGAAGAAAGTCATAGTAAAAGTCAGGAAAATACAATGACCAGCAGGATAAAACCTTTCTTATCAATCTAAACAATTCACAGGGGAAAATCAGACCCACCAAAGCCAATTTAGAGGCAAACATAGTCTTGCAGGCCAAGAACAACCACAAGGACATCTTTAACTATGTCCAGAATCTCAAAGACTGTACACAAACCTATACAGAGATAATTGTGAATGGAACCAATTACATGGAGCTGATGTAGCAAATCTACAGGTAGACAAATCTGGCTCCAATTCATCCCTCAGGAAATACTATGGAACATAACCCTTCCTCCAACCATCACTGGGGAACAGCTCTTATATGAACTTTCCATTGCCAAGAATAACATATTAATGCCTTCTAAACAGCATGAAGCATGACCTGTCTTGACCACTGGGCTCACTATTTAATCATAACCTCTGGTAAGGCTTCATGCCATGCAAAATGGAGAACTGCAGCAGTCATCCCTCTGCATAAGGGTGGGCCTTCTAGAGACCCCAGAGACTACAGACCCATTAGTCTGTTTAGTCTCGCATGCAAAGCAGTAGAAAGAATAACCATGACGATGTTTAATAATGACAATGGAAACCTTCAGACAATAGATCCAACCCAGTTTGATTTTGTCAAGAGAAGACCATGCCTGCTTAGTCTGGTAGACTTCTTTGAAAAGGTCACCAAGGCAATGGATGAGGGCAAAATGGTGCATACTGCCTGACCTGGCCAAGGCATTGACACTGTAGTCCACTTGGGCATTGCAAACAAACTCACGGAATTAGGCATAAACCCCTAAGTTGCAACTGGATTGCCAGCTGGCTCTCAGATAGGATACAGGAAGTTAGTATAGGGGAGTTCACATTCACTGGTAGAGTCCCTCAGGCTCTATGCATGCTGGGTCCTCTCCTTTTTGACATCTACTTCTTGGAAGTAGAGACCAACATCAAAATGGCATCCGGTTGACCAAGTCTGCAGATGATTGCAAACTGGTAGCAGTCACAGAATCCCTCCAAGACACTAATATCCTCCCAGAAGGCCTAATACAGACAAATAACTGGTACCATACACATGGTTGTAAAACTCAATGCCAAGAAATGCATAATAGTACCCAGTGGGAAGTTGGCTACCCCAGGAAACTAACTCACTGATAACACACCCTAACAATAGACCCAGTAGTCAGTGACTTGGGAGCATATGTAGACAGTAATCTGGCTTTCAATCAACTTGTATCTAAGGCAGTAAGGAAATCATTCTATGTTGCTCAACTTATAGGCAAGGGTGTGGCATTTAGGTCCAAGGAAGTCATCATTCCACTGTACTCATCCCTCATCAGATCCATCACTGAGTACAACGCCTCTTCAGTATGTACCTGATCAGGCACATGCAACAACAGAAACATCCACAGAAGTTCCTCACCAAAAGAATATAGGGCATTAATGACATGTCCCATGTGGATCAACTCGACTCTGCCTCCTACACACTGTTGAGGGGTGATCTATGCCTGGCATACAAAGGCATCCCAGGATCACACTCCGATGGTCCTCTTGCATATCCAGAAAACAAATTGTAGTAAAACTATCCAATCTAGGGACTTTAAAATCTTGCTTGAAACATAAAAAGGACAAGCTAGAGGGCCTTCTACAGTACAGGCATCCCATGGATGTGAAGCAGAGTTCTTCCCTGACCCTATTTCAAGTGTAACCTGGATAAGTGGATGGGGAATCAGAAATTCACTGCTTGTCACCTAGGTCTCCAATACATACAGGCAACATGTAAACATCTGACCAACCATACTATAGCTTACACATACCTAGGTCTCCAATACATACAGGCAACATGTAAACATCTGACCAACCATACTATAGCTTACACATACCCCTAAAAATAACCTCCAGGGCACCAAATATGTTGGATATATTCAAGATGCATGGCCAGGCTTAAGGCCCTTGTGGCTGCTTGCCTAGTATATACGTATGAATCAAAAGCATTTAGCATGAAAGCACTACAAGTACTATGTGCAGTATTTTTTTAACTTTACCCTAACAACAAAGTGTCCTGGCATAACACAAAGTACAGTACTTCTGAACCCCTTTTTCAATGTTTATAATTTTAGCCTGTCTGTCGGGTATGTGCCAGAGTTATAGAAAACAGTGGCTGTGGGCTTGGTCCTTCTGTATAAAGGTGGTAGTGCAAACGAGCCTGGAAATCATCATCCCAGTAGCCTTATTAATGGCAGCAAACTAATGTTATGTATCTTAGACAGTTCTACTAAAAATGAGTACATTGCAAACTCTTGCCCCTTAGTCAGTTCAGCTTCACAAAGAGTGCGAGTTATCTGCCCAACTTGGTTCCTTTTCTGAAGCTGTGATTGATGTCATTGATGGAGGTTATTCAATCCATACGTCTTATCTTGCCCTTGCAAAGGTGTTGGCTTACCTGCTTTAATATTAACCCTTACACCACTCAATGGATTGCAAAGCCTCTCTCGGATTAAACACACAGGGAGGGAATTGTGGTTCATAGGCTGGTACTAGGCTATCCAGTCTAGCAGGGCGACTGACGTGATCCCCGGGGTGAATTTCCAATCTCCCATCCAATCGTCAAGGTTCCTTTTGAAGAGGGCCAAGGAGGCGCTCTGCTTGACATGTATGGGCAGTCTATTCCAGAGTCTGGGGAGTCTCTGGGTCAGGAACCTATCCCTCCAGCATGTTGTGTTCATTGTGATGACAAGGTTTAGATCCCTGGAGCATGTGGCTCTGACAGACTGGGATTTATTTAAGTGGAGCATGCCCAACAGCTCAGGGTTTGACATGGCCTTGTATGTTAAGCAGAGATCGCCTCTGAGTAAACGAGATGTCACAGAGTATAGGTGGAGTTTTTTTTTTAGATGGTCAGCATAGGGCATCTGCTTTAGGCCTGTGATTCTTTTAGCGAGGTATTTCTGCGGCCTTTCCAGCTGTTGCAGTTGTCTTGTGAGGTACATACCAAATGGGGCATTGTACTCTATAATGGGTCTAATGAAGGACGAGTACAATAGGACAATGACCTTTTTTCTGGATGAAACGCCCTTAGTGATGAGGTGTGCCACATAGATGGATTTCCTGACTGTTGTGGCGATGAGGTTATCGAAGGTGAGACCACTGTCCACCTGTGTCCTTAAGTCTCTCATCACACTTTTGGTGTTTAGTGTACTGCCACCTATGTGCTAATTCATGGGTACATGGTTTTTCTGAAAGGGGACAACTATATATTTCTTTGCATTATGCTTGAGCCCATCGGTCTGGCACCAAGCATCTGTTTCTGTAAGGCCCTTTTGTAGAATATTCCACATCATTTGGGGATTCAATAACGGCTCCCAGTTTGCAGTCATCTGTGAACTTGGTTAGCCAGAGACCTTTAGTGTTGGCCTGTACTTCAGAGAAGTAGATGCCAAAGAAGAGCAGTCCCAGGACTGAACCCTGAGGTACTCCACTTGTCACTTGTCTGGAGCTGGATTTGGAGTAGACAGTAAGCAACCCATCGAGTGACGTTGGGATTTATGCCCAGCTTAGTAAGTTAATCTAGGATTCCAGAGTGGGGGATGGTGTCAAAGGCCTTGGCAAGGTACAGATAGGTTGTGTGGACCGCCTTACCCTCGTCCACAGCTCTGGAGACTGATATGAAGAAGTCAATCAGGTTCAGGAGATAAGATCGTCCCTTCACGAACCCAAACTGGGTGGGGTCCAGTGTATGAAGGTTGCCAATGTGTTTGTTTATAAGTTCCATGATAATGCGTTCCATGCCCTTGCAGATTAGGTTCGTCAGACTGATGGGATGGTAGTTCCCGGGATCCAAGGTGGATCCCCCCCTTGTGGAGTGGGATAACTGTAGATGTGCTCCACTCAGTGGGCATGAAGCCTGAAGTGAGGCTATGATTAAACATGACACTTAGGTGAGGTGCCAGTTCATTTTGTAGTTCATGTAGTACACAGCCTGGGATGTCATCTGGTCCCATGGATGCTGTATTGTTAGCTTTGGAGAGTGCGTTTTTTACCTGTGTGGCCGTGATTACCATAATTTGGCAAACATTTGGTATTGAGATGGGCCCTTTAGGGAGTGAAGTTGGCACTAAATCGATCTGCCAGGATATTGGCACTATCCTTGGGATCAGTATATTTAATGCCATTCTGTTGTAGCTCAGAGCAGATCTGAGCATTGCCATTTAGATTCCTGACATAACTATAGAATGCCTTGTGGTTGTCTTTGGAATCTTTGGCAATTTTATTTTTGTAACTAGCTTTGGAGGATTTTATGAGGGATCTCAGCTTCTTACTGAGGCTGGTAAGGGTGTTTTTTGCATCCTGGTATTTTCCTCTTTTCTGCAACAGTTTCTTCCTTCTGTTGTATAGTTTGTTTATGGCAGGGGACCACCAGATTGGCTTCCATTTTTTGGAGGAGAGTGTCTTGGTTCTATTTGGGATGGCACGATTCATGAATGAGTAGATGTGCTCGTACAGTGCCTTTGTGTAGGATTCAGCAGTTGAAATTTAATAGCTCCTGTCTGGATGGGTGTCATGACATTTGTCACTTCTGACTTGAGTAGCATAAAGTTGGCTTTGGAGAAGTTTTTTTTTACGGCGGTTTCCTTACTGGGGGTGGGGGTAGGATGTGGATGTGAAGGGTGATTTGCTTATGAACAGAAAACACAACAGTCCTGGATAAAGTGCCCCTTAGAAACAAAGACGAAATTTCCAAAAAGCACAGAAAGGAGCAGCACCACAGCAGATATTCAAGCACACTAACAATTTAATAGATCCAGATAAAAACAGTGAGCGCTTTCACATTAAAAAGCATTTCATCAGACTTTCAAGCATCTAACATTAACTGACAAACGTAAGTAGTAACTTCAAATGTCAGTAACCAATCACTAAATAAAATCAATTATGACATCTCACTCAAAGTCGTATACATTTACATACAAAATACATCAATTTAATATATATATATATATATATATATATATATATATATATATATATATATATATATATATATATAAGCTTATATAAGAAGAAATTTTACTTTTGAAACCTCTTATTAAAAAGGGGGGGGGGTATTTTTTATGTATATTTCCAATTCCTTTATATGAATCGGACAAAATTAAATACTTAGTGTGCATAGGGTCTAGCCAATAAAAATGGTTTCAATGTTATCCTGTCATTCAAACCACTCAATTTGTGAGCTTGGAGACATATAACCCATTTATTTTCTTGCCCCTCTGTATAGTTCTTAGTATTCCCTAACGTATAGTTCTTAGTATTCCCTAACCTTCCTGTTTTTTTAATCACCTCTAGTGCTCTAAACTTGAATGTGTGTATACTACCATGAGTCAACACATGCCTCGCCAATGCATTTTTATCATCTTCCTTATTGATGGCATATATATGTTCCCTTACTCTTTCCCTGAGGGTCCTATTTGTTTTACCTACATAAAATGATCTACATACCTGGCATTGTGCCATGTATACCAAGTCCCTTGTCTTACAATCAGCATACTGTTTAAAAATGTATTTTTGTTCAGTATCAGGATGAACAAATCTGTTGTCACCTGCCATGTATGGGCAATGCTTGCAGCCTCTGCAAGCAAATGTCCCTTGTCTATCAGACCGTAATGTATTCTGAGATCTACCATCCTCATAACATAGCAGTCTCTTTAGGGATTTGGTATTCCTGTAAGTGTATCTTGGTCTAGTCCCTACTATTGTTGAAATACCCTCATCTACACTCAATCTCCAGTTTTTATCTATTATTTCTTTTACCTTAGCATTCTTATTGGTAAAAGGAATTGTTACTCTAAGTCCAATGCTATTTCCTAGTTTTTGTTGCTCATTATTTAATCCATTGACTGTCATATCATAATTCCTATGAAAAAATGGTTTCCCTTTAATTTCTCCTTAATGTTTCATTACCACTCAGCTCCTTCGCTATCTCATTGATCTTATAGCCATGTTTAAAATTATCAATCAATATCCTATGTGTCTTAGAGTAAAAGTCATCAAGACTGGTAAGTCTTGACACCTTGAGAGCCTGGCCCTTCATTATATTAGGATATATATAGGATGGGTGCATGCTGCTATGGTACAATAGATTGTTTCTCCCAACATTGTTTCCTAAACATGTCTGTATGTATACCATCTTCATTTCTAGTCAATTGTACATCAAGAAATTGTAACTTTGTATAGGAACTACTGCATTCAAAAGATAAAAAAAATCTGTCGTTCCATTTATATATTGGACAAAATCATCTAACTGTTCTCTCGGTCCTTTCCATACAAGGAAGATGTCATCCACAAATCTTCTATAGTATTTAATATACTCACTGCAGCCTGTTCCACTCATCACATATGTCCTTTCCCAATATGCCAACACTAGGTTGGCATATGAGTTGGCACACGGGGTGCCCATCGCTACCCACTTAGTTTGTAGGAAATAATATCTTTATGTATGATGAAAAGTATTACTTAATACTATGTCAAGTAACAACACATGTCTCATAACTTGTGGACTGATACTGCAATGGGAGTACTGTGGCCAGGAGTGTAACCAGTGGATTGGTAGTGTGGACAATAAACCAACCAGTAGACTGGTACTGCAGTAGGAGAACCCTGGGGACTCCTTCCTCTATCAACAAAAACCTTACATAGTCCATGCCTGTATTGTTAGGTATAGATGTAAACAATGAGACACCATCAAGTGTGACTAGTAAATCATTATCGATTCCTTCATCTGAGAACACAGTTAGTGTAGGTCTCTAAACATTGTTGTGTATCTCTAATCACGGTTTTTACAGCTTCTACTAAAGGTTTAAAATGTTTTTCTAAGTAAATGGAGAGGGGCTCAGTGAGCCACCCCCTGCCCAAGACAATGGGTCTCATCTTTGGATCAGTTAGGCTTTTGTGGACCTTCGACAGCCCCCTAAAAGTAGGAATAGCAGGTTTCTCAACTAAAAAAATACTTAAGAGATCAGCATCTATAATACCACATAACAGAAGATCATACAATTCACTGTGCACATGTTTAATGTTTTTGTCCAATTATATCATATTTAGCATTTTGTAAGCATCTCCATCAGACAATAGTAACCACATCTTCCTTTGGTAAAAATCCCTATCTAGCAACACCACTGCTCCACCTTTATCAGCCTGTCTGATTATAACATTGTCATTGCTCTGTAGATCTTTCAGAGCTTGAAATTCTTCACTTGTTAAATTAAAGAAATCAGGCTTAGCATGTGACATCGATAACTGCAGTAAATCATACTCACAAGCTCTTTCAAACGCATCCAAAATAGGATGCATCTGTGGTACAATAGCAGATTTTTTTTTTTTTTTTAATGTTATAATCCTGCTCAACTGTGTCACCAAATAACATTTTTAAGGCTACATTTCTTGAGTGGTTTGAATGACAGGATGACACTGAAATAATTTTTATTGACTAGACCCTATGCACACTAGGTATTTAATTTTATCAGATTCATATAAAAGGAATTGCCAGTATACATAAAAAATACCCCCCCTTTTTTAATAAAAGAGTTTTTTAATAAAAGGTTTCAAAAGAAAAATGTCTTCTTATATAAGCTTTTATATATATATATATATATATATTAAATTGATGTATTTTATATGTAAATGTATACGACTTTGAATGTGATGTCATAATTGATTTTATTTAGTGATTGGTTACTGACATTTGAAGTTACTACTTACATTTGTCAGTTAATGTTAGATGCTTGAAAGTCTGATGAAATGCTTTTTAACGTGAAAGCGCTCACTGTTTTTATCTGGATCTATTAAATTGTTAGTGTGCTTGAATATCTGCTGTGGTGCTGCTCCTTTGTGTGCTTTTTGGTGATTTGCTTATGGTTAGACCGGACCAACGAGGGGGTGATCATTGGTGTGGAGCGTCTATCTCCCATGTCGGTAATGACCAGGTCTAGGATGTGGGACAATGGATTAGTTGATCCAGGGCGTTGGAATTTATGAATTCCAAGAACTGTTGGGAAAAGGTGTTGGTACCCGAATAGTTTTCCCACTTAATGCAGGGTAGTTGAAATCACCCAGTATTAGGGTGTTTGGTTGTATCTTAATATTTTCCAGTATGTTTAGAAAGGTGTAGTGAGAATCTTGGGGCATGGTGGTAGATCTGTAGCAAGCTACAATTTGGATTGCAGTCTTACCTAGTGTTAGTTGCACCTGGGGAATTTCAGATTCATTGTGTTGGGCAACTAGCCTGGAGGTGTGAATATCCTTGGTGAATATGGATACTCCTCCACCTTTAGTGTTTTGGTCTTGGTTTGATGGGCGAAAGTGTGGTAAGAGTTGTAGCCTGGTATTGTAGGGGTGCTTTCTGGGGCCTTGAACCAGGTCTCAGTTACTGCACAGATATCAATGTTCTCCATTTTTAGGATTGCCTCGAGAGAGTGCATTTTGTGGTTTAGACTTCTAGCATTGAGTAGCATTAACTTCAGATTTTGCATGCTTGTATCTGTTACGGTGGTGATTTTGTCCTTTGAACCTTGCCTAAAAAAGGCACTATAGGGGTGGCAAGAGCTTTAGCCAGTAACCTGAATCCCAGGGGTGAAAAGTGCAGACCATCTCTGGCAAAGCATCGTGCTTTGTCGAGCATGTCGTCCCAGGCAGACAGATACTGGATCCCCTCTGAATGACACCAGAAGCATAGCCAGTTGTTGAAGTCAATCATTTTGCCATTATACTGTGGTATCATTCTGGGCGAAGGCAGGATGCTACTCAGGGCTGGGGTCATACCTGCCTGGGCCACATGATCCGAGAGCTCTTCCATGTCTCTTTTCATGTAGTCCAGGAAGGAATGTTTCAAGTCATTCACTCCAACATGGACAATGACAGAGTCATATTTGTACTTGTTGTGGAGTAACTTGAGTGCATGTATTATGTGGCGAATCCTGGCACCCAACAGGCAGTTGAGTGTAATTTTCTCCTTGTTCAGCCTGGTGAGTGGGACATCAGTGTGCTAACTATAGAGCCACCTATGACTAAAGTGTTGGGTACGTTAGTTTGCCTTAGGGGGCTGTTGGGTGGCACACTGGTGTTGTGAGCTACGTGTCACTTTGGTTGTAACTGGTTGTTTGTTTGCATTTCAGCTTTGATGGTCCTTGTTGCTTGGGCAAGTTAATGTTAAGGGCCTCCACATAAGTGAGTTTAGTGCTGCTATGTGTGGGTGTTGATGGTGTGGGTTTTGAAGGGCTATGTGTTGCTTGAGGTGTAGTGCAGGTGTTAACCTTTTCCTCTTGACTGTCTAGCACAATCTTGGCTGGAGAGAGCTTTGCTTCCAGTTTGGCTATGTAAGTGCATCTGTCGCGTGTTGGGTAGTTAGAGGAGAGGGTTGTCTGCATACATAAGGCAGTTGTTGCATTGCCCCAGTATGCCCAGATTCATCAGGTGGTCAGGAGAAATCACCGGAAGCTGACCCTTGGACATGCCTGTTTAGGTGCTTTTTTTGTAAAGTACAAGAGCGGTTTTCCCTTACCTTTGCAAGGTACTTTGCAATTATAGGCTGTTTAGTGCCTACAATCAATTTCTCCTTATTAACAAAGAGAGTTGAGTGCTTGTACCGTTTTAAGGCTTCCTAGTGCTTTCCAGCAGGTTCTAGAGCAAGTGCTAGTGATGGGGGTTCAGATTTTAGTGCTACAACTGAGAAACCAACTAGTTCTAAGTGAAAATTTGAAGAGCAGAGTTTTTGGCACCTGAAATAGTTTAACAGTAGCCCCGCGGTGCTGCATGATGCAAAAAATGTGCAAACACATGTGTTTTTAAGCCAGAAAGATGAAGGGGATAGAAATCAGCCCAAAATGCCTAATGCAATTACAATTTCAGAGCCGGAAACCACTCCTCTAGAGTTAGACAGTACAATGCTCACCACTCCCACTGGTAAGCAGTAGGACTTCCCTCTACCACAGCAAGGTCTGGATAGCTCTGAAAACACAAGTCCTGAAACCAGCAAAGCCTGGTATGTGGACTATACTAGCTAGGAAATGCGAGGAAACGAGCAAACAAGGTAGTATTTTTTTTGCTTTTTTTGGTTAAAACAGAGTAAATATTGTAATAATACAGTAAACAGAAAAGGCTAACGCACTTGAGTGTGTAGCCCTAAACAGTAAATTCTATTAAATCTCTACAAAATTAGCCATTTAAAACTTTTTAAATGAAGCAAGGCAAGTGCACAACTGAAAAACGATTTAAGAGGCAATAATACAGTAGAATAAGTAGCTAGTCTACATATACAGAAAAGTCTATACATACAGAAAAGCAGCTAAAACACACTAAAACAATTCAGATGCAGTGCAACCTAGAGCACTTGAGTTGTTGGTACCTTACTACCTTCTGTAGTACACTAGTCACCATTGCACTGCCTCAGGACTCTGTACTGGGTCCACTTTTCTTCACAACCTAATTCTCCAATGTGAAGATGGACAGAAAAGGCAGAGGCATATCTAGGACAGGTACAATGTGTTGGGTGGTGGGCATACTGTATTTATTTTCACAGGTGAAGGACTTGAAGTAAAGCAGTTACATTTGTAGGCAGTGTTTGCTACAGTTTCAGAGCAAAAGATTGTTTCTTTGTTACTCACATTTTGGTTATTTTATGTTTCATTTATTAACTGATTGTTCTTCAACTATAAGTTAAAGGGGAAACCAGTTCAAGGAATTGCAATGGGCTCCAGATAAGCTAGCTACAGTTCTTATAAAAAGTCAGTGGACATCTAAGTTTGCAGATGATTGCAGATTGGGGGCACTGACAGACTCCTACAGACTCATATTTTTCATGTGGGGTTGGACAGTCAGCACTTAATGTTCTAGCTATAGCCTTATACTTAAGGGGAAAAATATTATCCCACTGATTTTCACATATATAGATATCTGCTTAAAACTGATACTACCATTAAAGATTTGAACACATTGAAAGACTTAATCAGTAAGGAAATATTTTATACTGCCCAATTAATTTTCAATATTGTCATACCACCTTATTCTTCCCTTATTAGGCCAATCACAAACCACTTCATATACATCTCTTTCAATATAATCATAAAGGCTAAGCTCCCTAACTTACCTTGTCATACTGAAAAAAAACATACTATTTTTTCATCTTGTACAAACATCTATGCAGAAATTTCTTTCTTTCTTGCTTCACAGCTATGTATGACCTTGTCTTACTAGATCTTCTCCACCTCAGAAACCATGGTAAAGTCGAATGTCAAGAATACTCAATCCAAAGTTCTTAATTTACATCATAACATAAATAGGACATCTTAAAGGAACATATTCATTATCCAGAGGGGTCTCTACCTGTGAAACAAACTTCCCTTATCTATTAAATGGTGCAACACTTTGGCCTCCTTCAAGTTAAGTCCTGACAATTTGAAGGACTTGCTAACTTCACTCCATAAATCAAGAAAGGCAGTAAATATAGTGGACAAACTCCCCAGTGTGCACAGCTAGGCTCTACATGGTCATTCAGGTCACCTGCCTAGTACTAAGCTATAAAACTCTATTAACCTAAAGAACATGCATTGAAAGGCTGGCATCACTGGAAATTCTCTGTTGCTGCCACTTCTCCCGGTCTGAGGGTTTAACCAGAGAAGTCATCATTAGCACATGTCAAAGATGTGCTTCTTTTTAGTGACCAACCCTGCCACTTGGTGGTTGAAATGAGCACCCACATCACCATAGAGGCCTACTATGCCACCTCAATCCAATTACATGTACCCAACCTGCATGCTACTGAGGGTTACCATCACTGGCTTGGAAAGCCAAGCCGAAATCCCTGGTCAGTGCTGCATCATTGGTGTCGGTACGTATCCACCTGCCTGAGACACAATGTAGCCAGTAATCAAAACTACCATGCCATCTCTTCAGGATAGGTGAAAAAGTACTGGCCACCCACTCCAAACTCCAGCGCCACAGCAGCTATGTGAACTTGAGATACCTGCATTACAGTAGTGACTTTATCCCTGTATGCCATGGAGCCAGGTCTTTTGATAGTTTTGAGACTGTAGACAAAACAGACAACTGAATTATCTAGCTTTTGAGTATTGTGAGTGTGTGGGTCTGGGTCTATCTGTTCTGGGGGACAGGGGGCTCAAACAACGATAAAGCTAAAACTACATTCATTAATTTTCTGTAGGAGCAATGAAGAGAGGGATGAAGGACAATTGTGGAGAGTGTTCAGTGAATAATTTGCAGACTGGTGAATTTTTAGGCTGCCTTGACAGAAGTCAAAAGATCAATCTTTCAAAATTAACAGAGCTAAGCTCGTATATGACTGAGGGAAACTTCAGAAATGTTACAATAAAATACGTTTTGCTAATGGTGGTAAAGAGGATTCTAAGAAAAGTAATGAAAGGCATTACTTAGCGTGTTCACAGTCAAGGGACAAACAGAATGCTATAAAGATGGCAGTAAGTCAAGGACTGAGTAATAAGTGGCCCAAGGTCTAAGCTATACAGGAGAGGCCAGGCAATGGCCTCACCAATCTATCCCCTTTAAATTTGTTTGTGAAACTTGGCCAGTACTACAGGAAGTAAATTAAATGCAAATACTGCATTGCACAAAACATTATAAAGTGCCCACAGCCCCCCCCCCCCCCCCCCCAAGAATTACCTCAGTCAAGTACTTGTAAATTCAGATCTGAAACTAAAATGCTAAAATGTAAACAATCATGGATTCAAAGCATTTCCGTCTGGTTATGCAAAGCCTTCCTTTTCATACATTACAGAACTCGGATCTCTTTTTGTAGGCTTGCATATGTAACAGCTGAAACGGAGGACTGAATCAAAGCAGAAATTAGTTTAAAACTTTCAAGTAAAGCCCATCAATGCGAGAAATCAAACTTACAAGACTAATCTTCAAATGTGTCAACAACGTATGCATTGCCCAAGTTTGTCTCATGGGCAAACAGCATGACAAATCGCTCCTGTTGCATAAAAGTTAAAAACAAGAATGCTTACATTCCTAAAATAGAGCAACAGAACAAGGCTGTTCCAGCTTTGTTTCTGGAACAGATGAACTCTTCTCCTAATTAACCTTTCAGATACTCTGAGGCTTGTATTAATTGCTGAAACCACAACATGTTTGCTTAACTGTTACAGTCCTTCCTATATTACAATTCTCAGAGGTTAATAATTAGCATTCCTAGCCAAACAATTTACAGCAAACACTGATTTGCGCCATCAAACTGCAGCAAGGCTTTCCGCCTCTTTCCTCTTGCAGGTTACTTTTGAAGGTTTGATGTAGGACTTCCAGGTGAACTTTTATCACCATTTATGTATGTATGTATGCATGTGTGTTACTATTTGATATCCAGGTAGGTGGTCTGGTCTACTGACCCTTTTCAACAAAGGCCTACGTTCACTGAGCTCAGAAACAGCAGGATTTACTACAAATATGCATTGTTCTATCTATATACAATTTTATACAGGTGCATTAATAACAGCTAACATTTCACAGTACAATTCATACAGTCCCTGTCAGCAGTATGAAGTGAAAAGAAAATACATACTCATACTGTAATAAGTGTTAGACAGTGACAAAGTTCCCTGGTTACAGTATTTTACAGTGTCATGGTTTCTCATATACTGATTAAGATGTTGCTTATCGAGAGATAAAAAAGCAGATGCTGTAGTCACAGCATAGTGACAGTCTCTTGGAACTACTCACAAAATCCATTCTTGTAGTTAACGCAGGAAATGGAGCTGTGATTTCAATGAGTTAAGGTAACCATGACACAGTCAACAGAGCACACTACAAAGTTTAGCAGTCAATGGATATCTTGCTAAAATCTAAACACTAAGCAATATTTTACAGCTAAATAAACATACGTCAAACAGCAGGTTCAGTGAAGGTATTGAGTTTTGATTTACATGTGCATAGTAGTGTTCATGTAGGGTTTTGTTACTAATCAACTTTTGATTTACTAAACAGATATCTGACATTCAAAAAATGTGACAATAGTAGAGGTAGCCCTTTACTACTGCCCAAGCTTGGTATTCACATCGTCTTTATACCCTCTACGCCAATGTTTTCTTTTAAGCCACACAACTAGCAAATACTGCAATGACTCCTTCCTCTATCAGGCTCTCCATATCTCTCTGTAATCAATTTTGATGGATGGAATTCTGCATATGTAAGCATTTTGCTTGGGGGGGCAACATTAAGGTTATACAGAAAAAATGTGCTGAAGTTAGAGATGCTGAACAGTTGTTGCCCTGTATTACACTTCCCCACATTTGAAGTGCATAGTTTCAGTAATGCAGAAAAGCGATAGCAGCAGAACCCTAAACTCAGGCAAAACAGTGTTTTTTACATGAATATCTGTAGTCTTCTGTCAGGAAATTTTTCCCAAGGTCCTTGTAAGTGCTATGCAGCACAATATAAATACAGGTCTGTGATGATGTGAGGTAGTGCCATCTGTGCTAGGGGGAATAGGGCAGTGTATGTGTAACATATGCCAGTGTAGCTAGGTGGAGTTTTGTAAATAATTATATGTCATTCAAATATCAGGCTGATTTTTACAAATGCTTGTGTTAAAAAATGCATCAACAATGGGTCCTGCTGGACAGAAAATAAATGCACATAAGTCAGACTGTATTGCTGTAACCGATTAAATGTATACAATTTAACAGAGGTTGCTGGAATGGGTTAAGATCAGCCCATCTAACCTTAACAAAAATAGCCTGAAAATTACATGACTTGGTTTAGTCCATAAAGATTAGTCCATAAAGATTTTATCTTACAGGTCTGAATGCAGTCAGAGATAAATATCTGTGAAAAGCCTTTCTGCAGGAAGGGTGGAAGTGCGGGAATTGTTTTATAGCTTCCAGATGCTGTATTAAGCCTTAGCAAAGTTCTGTGTGTGTATTGTGACACATCATTGCCAAATCCTGGCTCAGTTGCTAGTGAGGGGTGTCACGAAAGGAGATGCTGCCAGCTCAGCTAGCTGGAATTTTGTAAATAATTATATGTCATTTGTGAATATTAATATGATTTATAGAGAAGTGTAACAAAAGGAGATAATGCCAGCACAGCTGTCTGGAATGTTGTAAATGGTCGTGTCATTTGTGAATATCAACATGCTTCATGTAAGATGCTTGTGTTACAGATGTATTAGAACTGTATGTCATGTTGTACAGATGTGTTCTGAAGAGATATTTTGTAAAGGACCGAGTAGAAATGCATATACACTATTGTAACTGTTTAGATGTATATATTTCAACAATGGAAACCAACACAGGAGGTTTATTTCAGAAAAATAGCTGAAAATTTAAATTACTTTATGACCACATAATAAAACAATGTTGTCTTTCAGTTTCAGTGCAGTGGCAGACACAATGTCTTGCGCTCGAAGTTTTTTGTATTGTCTTGGAAGTGTTTACTGTTTTATGACTTCCAGGATCTGCCTTGAATCTAGGAGGGGGTCCTTGTTTATGTATTTTCACAGGTAGATGCTGAATGCTACCAGGTGCATCAGTGGGGATTTTCACCTGGGAGAGAGTCAGATGACAAGAAGTGATGTTATTCTGCAAGCTATCCCAGCAGTAATATTTGGTATATTTAAGAATTCTCTGAGAGAGACTGGGAAATTTGTATTTTGTCTATGACCTGACAAGAACATACACTCACCAAATCTGCCTTGTTGCTCTATAAATAAGTTAACTAGGATATAGTAATTGGGTCTATATCAGAACATCGAAGTATTAAAACTTCGAATGTTCTGATATCGAATACTATTCAGCGAACACTAAGAATAGCAAAGCTGCAGAACAGCAAATTCTTTCCTCTGGAAAGAATTTGGTTGGCAGTTTCTGTGGCTTCACTATTCTTAGCGCTGTGGTGGAAAGTTACGGGTTGGGTTCAGGTAAGTGTGTGATTGTTTGTACGTTAGGGTTAGGGGCAGTTAGTGAGTTAGGGCGTGGGTTAGGCGTGTGTGCGATAGTGACAGACTTTAGGGTTAGGGGCAGTTTAAGCGAGTTAAGGTTAGGGCGCAGGTTAGGTGAGTGTGCGATGGTGACGGACCTTAGGGTTAGGGTTTGGGTTAAGGTAAGTGGGTAGACAGTAGTGTATATGTTTAGTTTAATGTAGCGTTAGATGTAGGAATTTAAGTGTATGTGTGTGGTTGCTGTTTGTTTGATGTGCTTGTGTTGTGTGTATGTGTTTCGGAGCAGCAAATTTTTTCCATGGGAAAAAAATTCGCTGTTCTGAATGTTCGATATTTTCATGTTTAGATGTTTCAGGGCTGATGAAATAGCGTTCGCTATTTTCATCTTTCTATAACATGATATAAACGGTAGTAATTCTCTTAGATTCAGTCAGAAATATAGTGAAGTATAGTTTAGATGTTTTCTGTATTTATCTGAGACTGTCCTGCAATGTTGTTTTAAGTATTTGCTGTGATTTTGAACTCTGATGTAACTGTGATTATATTATTTACTTAGTATTTTCTTCTTTTATTATTTATTATTAAATATATTTAAACCTATCATTATGGCTGATATTTGTGAGACATTTTAAGTTCTGAGAGTACTTGCATATTTATTTGGTGCCACTGTGGACCACTCGGAATAGCCTTGCTCTTGGTCAAACTACCATTTGTATTGATAAGTAACATCACACAGTAAGATTGGACACCCTTTGTTGAGGGTCTTAAAGTAGCTGATAAGGACATGGCTGGTGGCAGCGATAACTACCTTATAGTCTGGGCAGAAGGAGGCATAGCTAATAAACCTGCTCCAGCCTTTCCCCAAGAGTGTGTTTGTGCATGTATGTGTATAAATCAAACCTCAAAGAGTTTGTGTGTCAGTTATTTGGGCAGGGACATGAAGCACTGGTTGGACAGAGGGTGCTGGAGGTCTTGGCTTGGCCACTCAGCTGGACTCTCATCTCTATAGCTGTGCCAGTGGGGAGTCTTATTATGGATCTGGAGAAAGAGGGAGAAACCAACTCCAGAGTGACTGTGGTCTCTGTGTGCTCTTAAGGGAAATTGCACTTGATGCAAAGAGCTGCATCTGGAAATAGTGTGTGTACTTGTCATCCTCACAATTTATGTCCCTCACTGGTGGTAGTGGTGAGGATTGGGGCTCTTTGATTACTGGGCTACTACTGGGGTGTCACAAGGGGATAGTGTGGGAAGCACAGAGACAGGTAACCAGATGTGATGTCATTCTGTAGCCAGAGCTGAAATTGTATTAGAATACTAGTAGAAGATGTAATAGATGCACTTTCTTATTAGACCTGACAAGAAACTCTCATCTAACTTCATCTTGCCTTGCCTTCAGTAAGTAACTAGGGAACAGTAATTCTTCAGTCAGTTAGGAAAATACAGTGAGATTAGCTAAATATTGTTTTTCTGTGCCTGTATGAGTCTTGTCTTTCCATCTGTGTTGCTTTTATTATATTTCCTCTGAATGGAAACTCTGGTGTTAATTGCAAACAGATATTCAGGATGTTCATTTTTTATTATTAAATATACCCATACCTTGCATCGTGGGTGGTCCTTTAGAAAATATTTAACCTTTGAGAGCACTTGCATTTATTTAGTGGCACTGTGGCTTCATTCTTGAAAGCCTTGCTGTTTGGTCAAATAGTAATTAATTTTACTAAGTGCAATTAGATACCCTTGTAAGAGCCTTAGAGTAGCTGGCTCTGGGTGTTCTGGTAGCAGTGGATCTACCTTATAGTCTGGGTGGAGGTGGCAACACGGGTAAGCTGTGCCAGCCTTTCCTAGGGGTGTGTGTGTGTGTGTGTGTGTGTGTGTGTCAGCTACTTTGAACAGGGAACAGAGCACTGATTTCACAAAGGGTGGTGGAGGACTTGGCTTGGAACACCCGACTAAGGACTCAAATCTATAGCTATGTCAGCGGGGAGTCTTATTTGGAGCCTGGACATAAAGCCCAGCCCCAGAACTGGAATGTCCATTCCCTGTGTGTTCTTAAGGGAAATTGTACTTGATGCAGAGAACTGCATATACTTTATGTGTATTTTTTTTTCTCAGTGAACATTCCCCACCAGTGTAAGTGGTGAGGATTGAGGCTCCTTGATCACTGACCCAGAGGAGGGACATCACAAGGTTGACATCATTATACTAAGTAAATTATGTGCATGTGTATGTACATATACAGGACTTGTATACATTTAATATACAAGTACCAGAAATCAGTCTGCAGACCATTACAAGCTTAGCCAAAATCCCATATTCAAAAATTCCCTTCAGCCTCAAGGACAGCAAAGCACGACAGACCATTGGAGAATTTGAGGTTGCCATCTAATTATCTAGGTTTACCTTGAAGGTAGCAAGAGTGCTGCTCTGCTTGACATGTAATGGAAGTTTGATCCATAGATGAAAGGTGCATCAGGATAGAAATACAGAACATCAACATGTCTTATTTATCTGTGTAAGAAGGTTTAGTTCCTAATAAACAATGAAGAACTGGAAACAGCGCACTCGAAACCGCACTTTATTCTAATCCACAACAGAGATAAATCCACAAGTTAATCACAAGGTAAACGCTTTGAAGCAAGTACATGCGTTTTCGTCAGCTAAAAGCTCCGACTTCATCAGACAAATACATTTAATTAATTCACCTTTAAATAATAAAATTCAAAGAAAAAAAGACCAATTAAAACCATAGCATCCTGTTTAAACCAATAGTACTAATGACAACCTAAAGAGCTCATTATAATAAAAACTTTGCTTACTAAATGAATGTCATGTAGAACCTGTTAAAATCTCTTTTAAAATATTGTTTTAATTTATAAAACCTTTAAAAGTTAATTAAAAGAATATGCTGTTAAATAATTAATTTCTTTTAAAACAATACAATTTAATTAGTTGCATTAAAAACTTTAGTTAAATTCATGTAAAAGCTGTGTTTTGTTTGTAAAAAAAGGGAAGTGAAGAGTAAACAACAGTGCCACCTACTGTTCTTTAGGAGTAGGTTGAGAATAGTGTATTTCACACTTTAGTTGCTCTCAATTTTAGAGCTGGGACTATAGAAATACATTCATTTAAACCTGGTTGTTTATTGGCTTCTAATAGTATTTTCCAATAAAGTTCCCTGTATTCAAGCCATTCTTCCCAGGGGCCTCCTCTTATTTCTTTTTTCACCTGTTCCAAGACAAAGAAAGAAAACTTAGCCTCCTTGCAAGTTTTTGTATGTTTAAACAACGCATTGGTGTCCTTTCCTTTTTGTATTTCATATAGGTGTTCATAAATTCTCCTCTTCAATATTCTTTCTGTTTTCCCAACATAATAGGAGATACAATTTGAGCACGTTGCCAGGTAGACCACCCCCTGGGACTCACAGTTGAATTGGCCTGTGCTATAGATGTTCATATCTCTGGCTTCAAGAAATATTTCTCTTTTATTGGAAATATAAGGGCATTGTTTACAATGTCCACAATGAAAAGTTCCATGGGTAGTGTTACTGGATCGTGTCCTCTCTAGATGGTTGTTAATTTCGTTTGTTTGATTATTTTCTAGGACTTTTTTAATGCTGCGTGCATTCTTATATACCATTTTCGGTGCTTTTTCTTTGATGTTCGGAATATCCGAAAAAGAAATACATTTTTCCCACTCTGTTTGAATAATTCTTTTTATCTTGGAATTAAACACATTAAATTCCAAGACAAGAGCTGATTGGTATTCAGAATCAGCTGGGGTGTTACTCATATTGATGTTTAACCGGCTATCTGCAATGTTCTCACTTGTTCCGTGGTCCATGTTGTTGGTCAAGCAACCCTTAATAGGTTTAAATTTTGTCTGTCTATGTTGTTCCACCTCTTTTCTAATATCTTTTATAAATTCAAGTGGGTATCCTCTGGCTAGGAACATAGCCTCCAAGATGTTACATTCAACATAAAAGTCATCGTCCCTGCTCGTCATGCGACAACCTCTTACAAATTGTCCTTTGACAATGTTTCTCTTGCAATGAGGCGGGTGTGCACTGTTGTAATGCAGGAAGGAATTGCAAAAAGTATTTTTCCGAAATATTTTAGTTTCAAAATCTTTTAGATTTGTGTTCTTTTGAACCTCAACGTCCAAATATTGTAACTTATCAGAAGAACAGGAGTGTGTGAATCTCAAATAGGAGGTAGTATTATTAATGTAGTCCAAAAATTCAGTCAATTTTTCACTGCCCCCTGTCCAAAAAATGACGATGTCATCAAGGAAGCGTCGGTATAAGGACCAATATTGTTGAAATTCTGAATTCAGAATATAATTCAGTTCCCAACCTGCTAGAACTATATTTGCATATGTAGGTGCACACGCCCCATTGCTACCCCTTTTAACTGTTGATAAAATTCTCCGTTGAATGTTAGAAAATTGTACTTCAATATAGTGTCCATTAACCCCACTAGAGAAACCTTTTCTGAATGTGTGAGAATGTTGTCCATGAAGACCATATCCTCAAAAATACTCATCCCTTCATAGTGTGGAATACATGTGAAGAGATCTACCACATCTATGGTGACAAAAATCAAATTCTCAGAGAAGAGATTTGGTGTAATGTTTCTTATTAGATCCCAGGAGTCTTTTAATATATGTCCAAAGTTGTTACAAATGTGTTTGATCTTATTGTCCACAAATTTAGCCATAGGAAGAGTTTTTGAACAATCAGCAGACACGATGGGTCTCAATGGAGGGTCACTTACATTTTTATGGACCTTAGGAATGCCGAATATGATAGGAATCTTAGGTTTTGGCACTGATAAAAATTTATACGTGTTGTTATTGATTGTTCCCTCCATAATCATGTGGTCAAGTGCCATATCTATTTTTTGGTAGGCCAATTGAACTTCATCCTTAGAAACGTTTCTGTATTTACTTTCTTCACGAAGAATATTATTCATTTTTCCTTCGTATATGATGTTTTCCATTATCACCACTCCCCCTCCTTTATCTGGCTTCATAATTCTTATTGAGGTGTTTTTCTTTAATTCTTCCAATGTTTTGCGTTCTTCTTCTGTGAGATTATACACCATATGGTGTTGTTTGAATTCCTTCCTAATCTCATTTTCTAACACCATTTCCAGATTCTTTATTTGTGGGAGGAGTGGGGGGTTGTAGGTACTACGTCTGGTTAGAGCAGGATGTAGTTGTTCAATGTTGGATGAAGAGGTTGGTAAAATGGCTTGCAGGTTCACTTTCCTAAGAAACAGCTTCATGTCTAAAATAGTTTTAACTAAATCCCCTCGGGTATTTGGAATAAATTTAAACCCTTTGCTGAGGAGGTCAAAGTGCGCCCTATTTAGGACAATATTGCTGAAATTGTAAATCGAAAAATTATTAAAAGAATGTGTGGTACCTGTATGTAAAATCTCAGAGACAGTATCAGTATCTAATTCTGAGAGATCAATAAGACTACTAGTTGGGGGATCGGTGGGGGTGGGGGTGTAGGTAATATTTATCAATACCTCCCTCTCCCCCTTCTTCCTCCCCCTCTCTGAAAATTCTGAGGACCTTGTCCTTTTCTATATATATTGTGTTGTAAATCTATGTCCTCTAATGGAGGAAAATCAGTATCATAATCTTCCGTAACCCATTCTGTGTTCCTGGTTTGTACATTATAATTATTACCTCTCCTGTTGTCAAACTTGTTTCTGACATTGTGTGCATTTCCCTTAAAAGGTGGTGGTGGGTAATTCACACTGTTCTGATAATCATCTAAGTCTCTTTTAAGTTTATTGATTTTTCTTTGTTCTAGCGTTTTACATTTTGTATCAATATCCACCCTTAAATTGTAGTATTTGTCCCTTTCTTGCTTTATTTCAAAGAACAAATCCTGTTTGATAAAATTATCAAGAACCAAGATTTCTTCCTCTAGTTCTGCTAACTGTTTATTATTTTCTTTAATAATGCGCCCTAAGATTTCAAGACCACATCTGTTAAAAATGTCAATAAGGTCCTTATGGTATTCAGTGCCAGTTTCAACATTATTAGGGTATTTCCATACCCTGAGCCCTTTAGGTATGATGTTGTGTTTGATACATGCTGTTAAATACGAATTCTCTATGCATAACATTTTATATTTGTACATTGATTTAAAAAGGTTTAGTTCCTTTAACTGGACATTTGAGGTACTATTTGTTTTGCAAAGTCAAAGAGGGCTGGATCTTTCATGACTCGAAAGAAAACCAGACACAGGTCTCGATGAAAGAGTCTATAAAACATTGAATACAGAGATAAGTCAGATGGTCTATCCTGATAACTAAGATATTTGAGGCCAGTGATCTTTTTAGATTTGAATCTCTCAGGTCATTCAAACTAAGTGATATGTTAGACAAATTATGTTCAATAGCGGACCTAATAAAATACGACTAAAGGAGAATTACGACTTTTTTTGCATCTAGTGAAGTTGTCTTTGATGAGACAGATAGAAGGCTTTCTGAACTTCTGCAGAGACATGGCAGTTAAAACAATAAAATTATTAACAATAATGCACATATCCCTCATGAAAGTGTCTTACTGGAGTGGTGAGTATCCCTCATGAAAGTGTCTTATCGGAGTGGTGAGTCGGCCATATGGTATGTGAAAATATTTTGGTTACAAAAATGAACTGTGCTATACTTTTTCACATTTACTTTGAGACTGCAGTCCTTATACTAACTGAGAACATGGTTTAACCCATGTTGGAGCAATTGATACTCTGTGGAAGATTGAATAACAACACCCACATTATGGTTGTCTACAGACTTTGATAATTGTAGGCCACAAGAGTTCATAGGTTCATACTAGGCTATCTGCCCTAGGGCATTTATAAGCCTAGCCAGAGTGTGTTTGACTTTCGCCACCCATTTTCAATTAATTTTGCTATGCCCTTTTTCGAGGTTAGTATACTGTGCCTCTGTCTAACAGTGACACAGAAGTGATATCCGGGGTAAACCTACGATCTCCCATCCACTCAAGATTCCTCTTGAAGAGAGTCAGTGAGGGACTCTGCCTAACCTGGACTGGGATTTTATTCCAGAGTGAAGGGAGCCTCTGGGTTATGCATCTGTCCCTCCAGCATGTCCTATTTAATTCAGTGCTGAGGTTCAAGTCTCTCGAGTGCGTAGCTTGATGGGATTTGGATTTTCTGAGGCGTAGCATGCCCATTAATTCCGGGTTGGACATGGCTTTATACGTCAGGCACAGATCGCCTCTGAGCAGGCGGTATTGCCACTGAGAAGAGCTAGAGTTTCTTTAACCGGGCAGCATATGGCATCTGTTTGAGCCCTTTGATCCTCTTGGTGAGGTACTTTTGGAGTCTTTCCAGTTGCTGCAGGTGTCTGGCAAGGTACATCCCAAAAGGGGCATTGTACTCAATTATGGGTCTGATGAGGGATGAGTAAAGAGGCACGATGACCTCCCCTGATCTAGATGTAAATCCTTTCATGATTAGGTGGGCTATATAAAAAATGTTTTTCTAACCACTTTGGCCATGTGGTTGTCAAATGAGAGATTGCTACCAACTTGGGTCCCCAGGTCCCTAATTACTTCTTCTGCACTTAATGGATTACCACCTATGTGGTAATTTGTGGGCACTTTGTTTTTGCCAAAGGGGATGACTATACACTTTTTGGCGTTTAGCTTGAGGCCATGGCTCTGGCACCAGTTGTCTGTTTCTAGGAGGCCCTTTTGGAGGATGATTGTGTCGGCTGGAGAGTCTATTATGGCGCCCAGCTTGCAGTCATCTGCGAACTTGGACAGCCACAGTCCTTCCGTGTTGGCCTGTACCTCCGAGAAATATATACCGAACAAGAGAGGTCCCAGGACTGAGCCTTGTGGGATGCCACTTGTAACTGGTTTGGAGTCTGACATGGCTCCAGCAATTCTAACCATGTGGGTTCTGTCCTTGAGCCAGTTTGCAACCCATCTAGTGACATAGGGGTTTACATTTAAGCTGGTGAGCTTATCTATAATGCCCGAGTGGGGTATTGTATCGAAGGCTTTTGCGAGGTCCAGGTAGGCTGTGTGGACCACCTTCCCCTCGTCAATGGCCTTGGTGACTGTTTCAAAGAAATCAACCAGGTTTAAGTGGCAGGATCTGCCCTTAAAGCTGAACTGGGTAGGATCCAGTGTCTGTAGGTCCCCAATATATCTTTATTTATGAGGTCCATGATGATCCTTTCCATAGCTTTGCAGACCAAGCTAGTCAGGCTTATGGGGTGATAGTTTCCAGGATCCGTTGAGGCACCACCTTTGTGGAGAGGGACCACTGTTGCTGTACGCCACTCTTTGGATACATATCCTGTAGTAAGGCTGAGACTGAACAGTAGTTTTATGTTTGGGTTTAGCTCTTCTTGGAGTTCATGTAGGACGCATCCCGGGACACAGTCTGGTCCCATTGATGCTGTGTTTTTTGCTTTGGAGAGCGCAGCTCTTACCTGAGCATCTGAGATGTCAGGGGGGCGGCACTCTGCTGGGATAGATATTTGCCCTTTTGGTGGGGGGGGGGGGGAGAAGTTTGCGCTGAACCTGTCAGCTAGGATGTTGGCAGTGTCTGTGTGGGTTCAGTGTATTTTTTGTCATTTTGGACTAATTCTGAGCATATCTGGGAATTCCCACCCAGGTTTCTAACATAACTAAAGAAAGCCTTGTGATTATCCTTAGTGTCCTGTGCAATTTTTCTCTCGAAGCTGGCCTTAGACGATTTTACGAGTGCCCGTAGTTTTTTGCTAATACTGATCAGAGATGCCTTCCCTTTTTGGGATTTTGCTCCATCATGTAGTAGCTTCCTCCTTCTATTGTATAGTTTGTTTATGACTGGCCTGAATACCTTTGAAATGAAAAGCCAAATAGGAAATGGTCCATCTGGTACACCACTGTTAACTTTTTTACGTTCAGAAATGGCACCTACAATTCTAACAACAAAGGTTTGATCAGACAACCAGTTTGCTATCCACTGCACAACATAAGAATTTATATTCATATTTACAAGCCCATTAATAATGCTGGCATGGAGAATAGTTTCAAAGATATAACTGCATAATCCCTGTCCGCTACTTTGGTTAATTTTGCAAATAAACTAATGAAGTTAAAGATGCAGGGCTTTCCCTTGACATAGTTGAACTAATGAGGGTTCAGGGTTAAAAGATTTTTCAATGTCTTGATTAACGAGGTTAGAGAAATATTCCATGACTCTACATACGAGTCTAGCAAGTCTAATGGGAATATAGTTGCCAGAGTTTGTGGCTAGACCACCTTTGTGTAATGGCATTACAATGGTTGTTTTTCTGGCTTTACAAATGCAGCTACTGGGGACGCCAAGATTAAAGAGATTAAACAGGGGTTCAGGTAGGCCATATTTGTCAAAGATAATCAGGCAAACTGATACATCATCAGGGACCAAAGATTAGGTGTTCTTAACTTTTAAGAAAGCTAAGATAGCTATTCCCCAATCTCAGCCACCTGATTTAGCTACTATGGAACAAGTTATGACTCTGGGTGAGTAGGAAAATTTAAACTCAATTTGTCAGCTAGAATATTTACTATTTTCTTTGGGTCAGAGGTGAGCAGTGTTAATGTTGACTAGCTCCAAAGATAGTTGGGTGTTGATTTTTAACTTCCTGACATAGTTAAAGAAATATTTGTAGTTATTTTTGGTTTTATGTAGCATTTTTACATTCAGAACTCCTCTTTGAGCTTCCCAATGGCTTCCTTAAGTTCTAGCTTTACCAGTTTAAGTGCTCTTAATGAGTCTTCCTATAAGCATTTTCTCTTGTCATATGATTTATTTAAACAGCTATTCCAGCATATGCATTTGTTTTTTTAAATTCCTCATTATATTTGGTGCATATATTTATACTGACATTCACTTACTAAGTTTGAGTAGAAGGCTCAGGCAGCAGCTTCAGCAATGAGATCCATAACAGGAGGATTTAGAAATGCATTTAGGTCATCATGTAATTAAAGAATATTTGCTTTTGAAAAGTCTCTAAACACAGAAGGATATGCAAAGAAAGTAACCATCATTTTAAAGGAAAATACAGCTCAGCAAGCTCCTGCCTGGTGCCCTGCAGAGTTCTACAGCAGCAGAGAGACAAAAGAGAGAATTTGGAGTGACTAAGTACCATTTTTCTGCAATTTCTTGCTGCCTTTAGCTAACTCCACCTAAAACGCTGATTTTCTAGACTTTCTCTGATTTAAAAAGCTTGTTTCTGCTACACATTGTACTTATTTTACTGTCTGCACTTTAACAAAGTCGTTTTTGTGTTTAAATTACCTGTTTAACTGTTGTAGGCTACACACTCAAGTGTGATAGCCATTTCTGTTCATTTAAAGTGTTTTTTGATTGTATCTGCTTTATTTTCTGAAAAAAAAACAAAAAATATATATATACTTGTTTTCCCACCTTTCTAAGCTAGTGTAGTCCAGTTTTCAGGTTAGTGCTGAATTCAGGGCTGTGTTACAAGTTTGTATTTGTCCATACCTTACTTGGATAGAAGGAAGTTTCTCTGTTTACTGTGAGAGAGGGAGCTTTGAGCAGCCTATCTGTCCCTGGAGGAGTGCTTTCAGCCCAGAAATTAGTAGTTTATTGGCCATTTTGGGCTAATTTGTCTCTCTCTCATTTCCCTGCTATAAAACCCGCATTTGTGCGATTTTGCGTGCTGGGCCGTGCAGGTTAGCTAGGGTATAACTATTCCCGGCTCCACAAAGTCTACTCTTTAATTCTTCCCTTGGAACTAAACCGATGTTCAACTTAAGCACTCAAACCATTCACTTCTCATCCCGGCACTTGCTAAAAACTCAGCAAGCCCACATAGACCGATGAAACCAGCACCGGCAAAAAACACACAAATACATGAAAACGTACTCGGAGGCCCTAAATAAAAATCTGCAAAAGCAACAGAGACCTCCAAAGCAGACATCTAGCAACTTCCACCCCCCAACACAAACCTTGAAACACATACTTCACAAAACCAGTGTGCCACACAATCACAGCCCTTAAGGCAAAATAACATACCAAACACACTAGTAATAGGTGACTATAGTCAGGCACACTGACGTCCCACTCAGTAGGCTGAACAAGAAGGTTACTGTTAGCTGCCTGTTGGGTGGTAGGACCCGCCACATAACACAAGCACTCAGGTCACTACAGAACAAGTACAAATATGACTGTCATTGTACATGTTGGTGTGAATGACCTGAGCCATACCTCCCTGGACTACATGAAAAGAGACATGGAGGAGCTCTCTGATCACGTAGCCCAAGCCGGTATGACCCTGACTCTGAGTAGCATCCTGCCCTCACCAAGAATGATAACATGGTATAGAGAAAAAATTATCAGTTTCAACAATTGGCTAAGCTTCTGGTGTCATTCAAAGGGGATCCAGTGTCTGTCAGCCAGGGATGACATGCTCGACAAGCCACGCTGCTTCGCTAGAGACGGCTTGCACCTGTCACCCTTAGGCTTTTGAATACTGACCAAGGCTCTTGCCACCCCCATAGTGCCTTTTTTAGGCAAGGCTCAAAAGACAAACCCACTGCCGTAAATAGCACAAGTAACAAAAAACTGAGGGTAATGCTTCTCAATACCAAAAGTCTAAACCTCAAAATGGACGCACTCGAGGCACTCCTCAGTATGGAGAAAATCGATATATGTGCAGTAACAGAAACCTGGTTTAAGGATCCAGAGAGCACCCCAGCACTACCAGGCTACAACTCATACCATACGTTTCGGCCACAAAACACAGACTGAAATACAAAGGTGGGGAAGTATCCATATTCATCAAGGATACCCACACCTCCAGGTTAGTGGCACAGCACGATGCTTCAGAGATCATCCACTTGCAACTAACAGGCAAAACTGCTATTCAAATTATAGCTTCTACAGATCACCCACCATGTCCCAGGACCCCCACTCCGCATTCCTGGAAACACTGGGAAACAAAGGTCCTACTAAACACCCTGATATTGGGTGATTTCAATTACCCAAACATTAACTGGGAGAACTACTCAAGTACATACTCCCTTGCCCAACATTTCCTAGAATTTATAAACTCAAATGTGCCCTGGATCAACTGGTCAACACCCCTACCAGAGGTGACAACATACTGGACCTGGTCATCACCAACATGGGTGACCAGTGTTCCACACCAGAGGTCAACCCCTCACTGGTTAGATCTGACCATAAACTAATCACTCTGGATATCCACATTCCACCACCACCCCTGGTCAAAAAAACCACCGTGAAAAACTTTTCAAAAGCAAACTTCACGTTACTTAAGACCAAGGTGGGAAGTTTCAAAGCCCCCAAACTAAAGGATAACACTGTCCAAGCTGCAAAATCATTTACTAATGCACTCTACAGGCACCTACAAGAATGCATGGATTGTGCTATCCCAAACAAAACCAAAACTCATTCCTCCAAGAAAAGGAAACCAGTCTGGTGGACCCTTGCCATAAACAAGCTATACAACAGGATGAGTTAACTAGTACAGAAAAGAGTAAAATCCCAAGAAGGGAAGACATTCCTTATCAGTATCAGCAAGAAATTACGTTCCCTCATAAAATCATCCAAGGCTAGCTTCGAAAGAAAAATTGCCATGGCCTCCAAAGATAACCACAAGGCATTCTTTAGCTATGTCAAGAATCTAAGTGGCAATTCTCAGATCTACTCAGAGTTAGTGCAGAATGGCACGAAATACACTGAACTGACCAATATAGCCAACATCCTGGCAGACAGGTTCAGTGCAAACTTCACCCCCCTCTCACCCCCAAAAGGGCCCGGCCCATAACTATACCAGAAGAATATAGTCCCCCTGAAATCACAGGCACTCAGGTTAAAACAGCCCTCTCCAAATCCAAAAACATAGCATCAGTGGGACCAGACGGTGTCCCAGGCTGCGTCCTACATGAGCTCAAAGATGAACTAACCCCTCACCTAAACACACTGTTTAAACTCAGCCTCTCCACAGAGTGGCATACAGCAATGGGTATTCCGCTCCACAAAGGTGGAGCCACAATTGACCCCGGGAACTATCACCCTATAAGCCTGACTAGCTTGGTCTGCAAACCTATGGAGCACATCATCAGGGATCTCATTAAGAGAGACATAGGAAACCTCCAAACACTGGACCCTACCCAGTTCAGCTTTGTTATGGGCAGATCATGCCTCCTAAACCTGGTGGACTTAGAGACAGTTACCAAGGCTATAGGTGAGGGAAAGGTGGTCCACACAGCCTACCTAGACCTCGCAAAGGCCTTCGACACCATTCCCCACTCAGGTATTACAGACAAGTTCACCAGCCTGAACATAAACCCCTATGTCATGAGATGGGTTGCCAACTGACTCACGGACAGAACCCACATGGTAAGAGTTGCAGGAGCTAGATCTGACTCTAAACCAGTTACAAGTGGCGTTCCCCAGGGCTCAGTCCTAAGAACCCTCCAGTTCGGCATATACTTCTCAGAGGTACAAGCAAGCACAGGAGGACTATGGCTGACCAAGTTCGCAGATGACTGCAAACTAGGGGCTATAACTGACTCTCCGGCTGACACAAAACATCCTCCAAAAGGGTCTCACTGAGACAGATACCTGGTGTCAAAACCATAGCCTAAAGCTAATTGTCAAAAAGTACATAGTCATCCCCTTTGGAAAAAACAAAGTACCCACAAACTACCACATAGGTGGTAGCCCCCTAAATACGGAAGATGTAATAAGGGATCTGGGGACCAAAGTAGATAGTAACCTCTCCTTTGATAATCACATTGCCAAAGTGGTTAGAAAATCCTTCTATGTAGCCCACCTAATCACAAAAGGGTTTGCATCCAGATCGAAAGAGGTCATTGGGCCCCTCTATGCATCACTCATAAGACCCATCATCCAGTACAATGCCCCATTTAGGATGTACCTTACAAGACACCTGCAACAACTGGAAAGACCACAGAAGTACCTCACCAAGAGGATCACTGGCCTCAAGCAGATGCCCTATGCAGCTCGACTGAAGAATGTATTCGGTTGCATACCACCTACTCAGAGGTGATCTCTGCCTGACGTACAAGGCCATGTCCAACCCAGAATTGATGGACATGCTCCACCTAAAGAAAACCAAAGCCCTTCGAGCCACAAGCACCAGGGATATAAACCTCACCACAACAATAAATAGGCTTCCCATGCTCTGGAACAAGATTCCAATCTACATTAGGCAGAGCTCCTCGCTAACCCTCTTCAAGATAAACCTTGACGAGTGGATGGGAAACAAAACGTTTACCCCAGGGATCACTTCAATGGCTCTGCTGGACAGAGGTACAGGTAACTAATCTAAGGGGGCCGCGAAAGCCAACACATTCCGGCTAGGCTTATAAATGCCTTCGAGCAGATAGCCTAGTACCTACCTATGAATCTATGAACCTATTTATGGTCTAATTTAAAAATGCAGGGTGATACATACAGATATGTGCAAGAAGTGTCAAAATTTCTAAAGACTATATCAAGGATACTGGGGCCTCTAGTAGGATTGTTACCTTTCACAAAAGAGAGTTAGCATTTATAATGTTAAGTAAGTACTGAATATGCTGACCACTGGCATTGTAGTTCAGACAGATTATTGATGGATAGTTGAAGTTGTCCAGTAGAAAGGTGCTGGATTTAATTGGGATTTCAGTGAAGGTGTTAAACAAGCTATGAAATGGTAATTACATTTTGTTTATGGTGCTTTGGACATCAACTAGTTCAAATGTGATGCACACAGGAATCTGTCATGAGGTGCTGGCATCCCTGACAAATACTGATATTCCCACACAATTGTAGCTTATCTGAAGACAAATACAAGCACTAGACCCAGGAACAGAAGGAGTGCTGTTACTGCTTTGAAACAATGTATCTGTAACTACACATGCATGAATGTGGTCAAGTTGAAGGAGAGCCTAATAGTCAGGTATTTTTGTTATGACTCCCAGCACTGAGTAGAGCCACAATAATATGCTGCAAATTAGAATTTACTGGGGTGGAATGTCCAAAAGAAACCCTGGCTAAAAAGATACTACAGGCAGCAAAGGTTTTAGCCAGAAAGCAAAAGCCTTGGTAAGAGAAGTACAGACCACCCTGGCAAAGCAAGAAGGGTTGACAGCCTATACATCTTCTTTCGCTGCTCCCGTTAGGGGTCACTACAGCACATCAACTGTTTCCATTTCTTCCCGTCCTCTGCATTGTGCTCTGTCACACCAACCACCTGCATGTCCTCTCTCACCACATCCATAAAACTTGTCTTAGGCCTTCCTCTTTTCCTGTTACCTGGCAGCTTCATCCTTAGCATCTTTTTCCCAATATACTCTGCAACTCTCCTCAGCACATATCCAAACCAATGTAATCTTGCCTCTCTGGCTTTGTCTCCAAATCTTCCAGCCTGGGCTGACCCTCTAATATATTTATTCCTAATTCTGTCCATCCTTGTCACACTCAATGCAAATCTTAACATCTTCAACTCTGCCACGTCAAGCTCTTGACACCTGCCGTTTTGTCAGTGTCACCGTCTCCAACCCATATAACATAGCTGGTCTCACTACCCTCTTGTAGACCTTCCCTTTCACTCTTACTGGTACTCATCTGTAACAAATCACTCCTGACACTCTTCTCCACCCACTCCATTCTGCCTATATGCTCTTCTTCACCTCTCTTCCACACTTACCATTACTCTGAACCGTTGATCCCAAGTACTTAAACTCATCCACCTTCGCCACCTCTACTCCCTGCATCCTCACCATTCCTCTATCCTCCCTCTCATTCACACACATATATTCTGTCTTAGGCCTGCTGACCTTCATTCCTCTTCTCACTAGAGCACATCTCCCTCTCCAGGGTCTCCTCCACCTATTCCCTACTCTCATTACAGATCACAATGTCATCTTCAAACATCATAGTTCAAGGGGACTCCTGTCAGATCTCGTCTGTCAACCTGTCCATCATCATTGCAAATAAGAAAGGGCTCAGAGCTGATCTTTGATGTAATCCCACCTCCAGCTTAAATGCATCTGTCACTCCCACCGCAGACCTCACCCACTGTCACACTACACTCGTACATATCCTGTACAGCTCTTACATACTTCTCTTGACACTCCCGATTTCCTCATACAATACCACAACTCCTCTCTAGGCACCCTGTCATATGCTTTCTCCAAGTCCACAAAGACACAATGCAACTCCTTCTGACCTTCTCTGTACTTCTTCATCAACACTCTCAGAGCAAACATTGCATCTCTAGTGCTCTTTCCTGGCATGAAACCATACTGCTGATGACTAATCATCACCTCCCTTATTAACCTAGCTTCCACTACTCTTTCCCATAACTTCATGCTGTGACTGATCAGTTTAATCTCTCTGTAGTTACTACAGCTCTGCACATCACCCTTATTCTTAAAAATCGGTACCAAAACACGTTCTCCATTCCTCAGGCATCTTCCCACTTTCCAAGATTTCATTAAACAATCTTAAAAACTCCACTGCCATTTCACCTTATCTCCATGCTTCCAAAGGTATGTCATCTGGACCAACAGCCTTTCCATTCTTCATCCTCTTCATAGCTATCCTTACTTCCTCCTTGCTAATTCACTGCACTTCATGATTCACTATCTGCACATCATCCAACCTTCTCTCCCTCTCATTCTCTTCATTCATCAGCCCCTCAAAGTACTCTTTCCATCTGCTCAACACACTCTCCTCGCTTGTGAGTACATTTCCCTCATTATCCTTTATCACCCTTACCTGCTGCACATCTTTACTAGCTCGGTCCCTCTGTCTAGCCAAATCGGTACAGGTCCTTTTCTCCCTCCCTAGTGTCCAACCTTTCATACAACTCTTCATACGCCTTATCCTTAGCCTTCGCCGCTTCTCTCTTTGCCATGCATCTCATCGCCTTATACTCTCTGACAATCCCACTTCTTTGCCAACCTCTTTCTCTGTATACTCTCCTGTACTTCTTCATTCCACCACCAGGTCCTCCTTGTCCTCCTTCTTTCCAGATATATATATATATATTGGTCTATATCACTTTATCGAATGTACTGCTTACTGAACACCTCTTCGAACTCTATTAATCGAAATCTTATTCCGAACAATCATTTTAGTGAAGCTTTTCCCAGGCGAAAAAAAAAAACAAACAGTTGGCCAACCCAGCAACCGCAACACAAATAGCACTATTTAAAACCCACCCCCCAACTAAAAACACCAATGCCGAGATTGCACTACAGTGAGGAAAAGGGCAAATCTCACTTCTCTGAAACAATCGTTTGACGGAATAAGATTTTGCTTAATAGAGATCGATGAAGAGTTGTTCGGTAAGTAGTGCACTTGATAAACTGATAGGGACCCTAAATATATATGACCCTAAATATATATATATATATATATATATATATATATATATATATATATATACACACATACATACATACACACACACACACACACACACACACACACACACACACACACACACACACACACACACACACACACACATATATGTATAATATTTATGCCACGGAATCAATCAAATACATGGCATGAAAATCAAAACTAACATATTCAAATTAAGCCCCACACACACACAGACACACACAGACACACACAGACACACACAGACACACACACACAGAGACACAGAGACACAGAGACACAGAGACACACAGAGACACAGAAGTCAGTCTGCACAAAAAAAAAATACTGGAAACGAAACCAATAGCTGTGAGGTAGTAATGCTAACTACTGTCTGTGAGGTAGTAATGCTAACTGCTGTACTATGTGTAGACACACACACACACACACACACACACACACACACACACACACACACACACACACACACACACACACACACACAATAATACAAGCACATAAATTCACTTTGTTGCATCCCTACTAATGCAAATCAAACCTGCTATAGTACATATATGATCTGTGAATTATGCAGTTCCTGCTAAATCATATAGTCTGGTCCAAAAGCAGTCGATCTAGATTTGAAGCACTGTGGAAATAAAATCCATAAAGTTTAATGATGCAGATTCCCCGAAGGTCATAAAACTGTCAAAACATGAGGACGCCATAAGAAAATTCCTAATTGCAGAGTAAGATGGGATACTACTGGAGTAAGCACAAGCAGGTCTGTTGTATAGCCTGCTCTAAGGAAATGCCCTTAGGCAAGTGGTTACTATGGAACTGTCCAGGGAATACTGGGAAACAACAAAATGAAACATGCACTGCATCAAGCAGAAAAGAGGGGTGACCACCTTTGTCTTACCAGATATCTGTCAAGTTAATCTGGGAGTGAATTTAGTTTTTTTTAATTGAGAAAAAAATTTCAAACAAGGCAATACAAATGCTTTGTTTACAAGGTTAACATTTCATTAGATAAAAATGCACATATTTTGAACTAGTCCAGTGACTTTTATATGCATTATTTATTTATTTATGCTTGGTTCATTGGTTTAGACCCACTATGCCAAAGGCGTCTTTTCAGGAGAGGCCCAAAGTGGTATTGATAAAAAAAAAAAAAAAAAGTCATATTTGCAGTGCCATTGAAATATATACTCTATCTCCAAGAAATCTGCAAAATGAAACCATGCAACGGTCTTAATAAAATGTGAAAAAGGAACTTTTGTATAATACATTTTATGGACAGATTGGAGTAAAAGGCAACTTACTTGTATTTGATCTATTAAAAAATGCTCCAATAATTCACTTCCTCTACTTGCACTGTACCAACCCCCCCCCCCCAAAAATAGCAAAATGGCACAAGAAGCACCCAACTCCTTATTTAGTGTTAACTGCACCTTCAAATAATAAAGGGTAGACACCAAATCTACCAGAGTCAGTGTCCTGGACTTTGCGACACTGTCTTGTCTACAGTCAGTGTTGGCTTTCTGAAGTGAATGAAACTTTACTTCCCACTTGATCCTCATATTCTCATTATGGGGATGTCATCATACTGAGTGGTATCTTCAGCAGATGTGCTACACTGTGCCTTAACCAGTTCAACACGCTTAGGAGACCAGCAGTGAAATAATGCAACACTGATGAATCACTTAAAAAAGCAATTTCAGACAGCACCTCATAGCTATTAAGCATCATTTTCTATAACATGCTGAAATAGGACTGCATTGAAGATTGGTTGCTATTCAAGGCATTGACCAGAAAAGACTTCATCAACCCTTATAAACCCCTGCACCACCTGGCTCAAGACGTTGATCACCAAACAGCCTGTGGCCTCCTTCACATCTTGGAATTCGTGCTGCTATTTTGCTTCTGATGAGAAAAGAAGGGAAGGGGACATTGTATCCCAGCAGCATGAAGCTGTGGTGAGAGGGGACATTGTATCCCAGCAGCATGAAGCTGTGGTGAGAGGGGACATTGTATCCCAGCAGCATGAAGCTGTGGTGAGAGGGGACATTGTATCCCAGCAGCATGAAGCTGTGGTGAGAGGGACATTGTATCCCAGCAGCATGAAGCTGTGGTGAGAGGGACATTGTATCCCAGCAGCATGAAGCTGTGGTGAGAGGGACATTGTATCCCAGCAGCATGAAGCTGTGGTGTGAGAGGGACATTGTATCCCAGCAGCATGAAGCTGTGGTGAGAGGGACATTGTATCCCAGCAGCATGAAGCTGTGGTGAGAGGGACATTGTATCCCAGCAGCATGAAGCTGTGGTGAGAGGGGACATTGTATCCCAGCAGCATGAAGCTGTGGTGAGAGGGACATTGTATCCCAGCAGCATGAAGCTGTGGTGAGAGGGACATTGTATCCCAGCAGCATGAAGCTGTGGTGAGAGGGACATTGTATCCCAGCAGCATGAAGCTGTGGTGAGAGGGGACATTGTATCCCAGCAGCATGAAGCTGTGGTGAGAGGGGACATTGTATCCCAGCAGCATGAAGCTGTGGTGAGAGGGACATTGTATCCCAGCAGCATGAAGCTGTGGTGAGAGGGGACATTGTATCCCAGCAGCATGAAGCTGTGGTGAGAGGGGACATTGTATCCCAGCAGCATGAAGCTGTGGTGAGAGGTGACATTGTATCCCAGCAGCATGAAGCTGTGGTGAGAGGGGACATTGTATCCCAGCAGCATGAAGCTGTGGTGAGAGGGGACATTGTATCCCAGCAGCATGAAGCTGTGGTGAGAGGGGACATTGTATCCCAGCAGCATGAAGCTGTGGTGAGAGGGGACATTGTATCCCAGCAGCATGAAGCTGTGGTGAGAGGGGACATTGTATCCCAGCAGCATGAAGCTGTGGTGAGAGGGGACATTGTATCCCAGCAGCATGAAGCTGTGGTGAGAGGGGACATTGTATCCCAGCAGCATGAAGCTGTGGTGAGAGGGGACATTGTATCCCAGCAGCATGAAGCTGTGGTGAGAGGGGACATTGTATCCCAGCAGCATGAAGCTGTGGTGAGAGGGACATTGTATCCCAGCAGCATGAAGCTGTGGTGAGAGGGACATTGTATCCCAGCAGCATGAAGCTGTGGTGAGAGGGGACATTGTATCCCAGCAGCATGAAGCTGTGGTGAGAGGGGACATTGTATCCCAGCAGCATGAAGCTGTGGTGAGAGGGACATTGTATCCCAGCAGCATGAAGCTGTGGTGAGAGGGACATTGTATCCCAGCAGCATGAAGCTGTGGTGAGAGGGACATTGTATCCCAGCAGCATGAAGCTGTGGTGAGAGGGACATTGTATCCCAGCAGCATGAAGCTGTGGTGAGAGGGACATTGTATCCCAGCAGCATGAAGCTGTGGTGAGAGGGGACATTGTATCCCAGCAGCATGAAGCTGTGGTGAGAGGGACATTGTATCCCAGCAGCATGAAGCTGTGGTGAGAGGGGACATTGTATCCCAGCAGCATGAAGCTGTGGTGAGAGGGACATTGTATCCCAGCAGCATGAAGCTGTGGTGAGAGGGACATTGTATCCCAGCAGCATGAAGCTGTGGTGAGAGGGGACATTGTATCCCAGCAGCATGAAGCTGTGGTGAGAGGGGACATTGTATCCCAGCAGCATGAAGCTGTGGTGAGAGGGGACATTGTATCCCAGCAGCATGAAGCTGTGGTGAGATTACTAGCAGCAGCCAGGCGGTAGCCAATTAGGTGAATTCCCACTGTTCATAATTCTTGACAAGGTAATTCTTTCTTTTCACTAAGTATTGCTTGATTAATTGCTGTCTAACGTAACTTCAGCATATCCCCCTAAATCCATTATCCATAACTTTAATAGTAGTTTCCCCTCTAGTGTTTGGCAGTGCCCTGTATAGACGCAGGTATCTTGAGTTGACATTTTTCCTGTAAAACCACCCTTGAAATTTCACCAGTACCTAGCTGCACACAGGGCAACTAGTTTGTAGTGACAAGTACTTCCCTCAGAGTTGCAAACCAGATACTCCTGACATTACTTTATATTCCCACTGCAACCATCTAATCAATAAAAAGCCTATTGCCATGGACATGGACTTTCCCACCATCTCTGTTATCAGATTGGTGGATATGGGTATCCCGAGATAATACAGAAACTGCCTCATGTTTACTGGCAACCAGCTAATTCTCAAACAAACTGATAAGATATGTGAGAAATGTATTTACACAATATCACTGGAGGCAAAATTCTCAGATAAAAGCACTCCTAACGTCAATCAGGTTGTCAGTAGTACACACGTTGTACCCATCACACCTAGTATAAAGTAGAAACATAGACCCACATATGCTAAGGCACTTAACTGTAACCTTCCGAAACTCCAAAGACCTCATAGATGAAGTACCCATAAAAAATACCCTCAGCACCCCTGAATGCACTCTTTCAAAACATCCACATTAACACAAACAGCCACATCTCCTGGAGTCTCTACTCATAAGCCAATAAGGCAAGCCACCACACAATCCAAAACTGTGGTCATTGGAGACACCATTGTGAGACACACTGATGTCTGTCTCACCAGGCTGAGTAAGGAGAAAGTCACAGCCAGTTGCTTATCGGGGGCCAGGATCTGCCACATTACACATGCATTCAGGCCACTGGACCACAAGTACCAGTATGACACAGCCATAGTCCATGTGGGTGTAAATGACCTGGGACGTATCTCCTAAGACTGCAAGAAAAACATCATGGAGCTCTTGGAATGCGTGTCTCAGGCTGGTATGAGCCTAGCACTGAGCAGCACTTTATTTTCTCCAAGGATGATGCCACAATATGAACAGAAAATGACTGACTAACAATCGACTTACTTTTTGGTATCATTATAAGGGGGTCCAATGATTTTCAGCATGGAAGATGGTCAACAGACCACATTGCTCAACGGGGATGGTTTGCTCCTCTTCACTCAAGGATTTCAAATTATTAGCTAAAACACTTTCCTCCCCATATTACCTTTTTTTAGGCAATACCAAAATGAAACTACTTCCCACATAGCAAATCAAAACTAAGAAAATCTAAAGGTGTTAAGATGTTACTGATCAATGCTAGGAGTTTAAACAAACTCCACTCCCTACAAGCTTCCCTCATACTACAGAATGCCAACATCTGTGCAGTCACTGAGACATGGTTTAAAGCCATGGACAGTGCATTGGCAGTGTTAGGCTATAATGCCTTCAGCACATTTTAGACTAGCTACTACACCAACATGGACTAAAGATGGAGGAGTCTCGATTTACATAAAAAATAAGTATACTTCAAGACTAACCAAACACGTTCATATCACCGTAGACAAAATTCCATACCACTTCCTTGCATGCTATAGGTCCTCCTCTATGCATTAGGAAACATACAACACATACTTAAGCTTACTGAAAACACTCACTATCCAACCCAATATCATATTTATGGGTGATTTTAATTACCCCACTATTAACTAGGGAATCATACAAGACACGCAACATGAGATTCCTGCATTTTGTCAATAAAAACAAAATGAAAACTCCAGCAAAGCTAGAACCTCCACTGAGTGACCTTCCAAACCTCTTGTATTAGAGGCACATGGGACATATGCAAATGTCCCTTATGAACATCAGGTGTTTCAGCTAATTGGCGATTCTGAATGCCCATGACTTGTTTCGTCATTTTAATGGACAATTTTAGGCCAATAAAGCCAAACCCCACTAGCTATGGATATGCATATTTCGGCCTTGTTTTGACCGTGTCAGCATAGCACAAGCAGTGTGTTTGACTAAGCATAAGAAACACAGGGCTGTTATACCCAGCTGATGTCCAAAATCATTAGGGTCACTGCAAAAACATCCCAAACAACAAACTAAAACAAAAAATGAGAAGGTCACTGAAAAAACAATCAGTTTGGTACTCATTGGTTTTTCAGTGACCTTCTCATTTTTGCTGCATTTTGTCAATACAAACTCCCAGACCAGATTGTTAGTAGTCCAACATAATGGATCTGGTCCTCCTATTTCACTAATATGGGAGAGCACCACACACCCTATACTACAATGTCAGATCTGGTCCTCACTAATATGGGAGAGCACCTCACCCCCTACACTACAATGTCTTCTCTGGTAAGGTCAGACCAGAAAACAGTCGCCACTAAAAGTAAAAATAAAAGCCAGAAACCAAGCTAACTCTGGAATATCTGCAAACTACTCTAAGGCTAACTTCTTACTATTAAGTGACAACCTGGCAAAAGTTCTAGCCCACGTAAACCCTGGAAGCACTGCTGCCTACACTGAAATGTTCACAGAAACCTTACTCAAGCATATTAATAGATGCAGTTGTACACACCAGAATAATTGTGGAACCAATTCAAAACAAGCATCCCTGGTGGAATCACATGAATATACTGTATAACAGGAGGAGGAAAATCATGGCAAAAATTAGAAGGTGTAGCACTCAGCAGGATAAAAGAACTCTAATCTAACTAAAAAAACAACTCAGAGGACAAGTAAAGTCAGCAAAAGCCAAATTTGAGGCCTCCAGGCCAAGGACAACCACAAGGCATTCTTTAGCTATGTCTGCAACCTCAAAGGCAATACACAATTGTAGGCAGAGATTGTGGTTAATGAAGCCACCTATACTGAGCCAGAAGACATAGCAAACATACTGGCAGTCAAATTAAGCTCTAACCTTTCCCCCTCTTTCCCCCTCAACCCTCCCTCAGGAAATACTACCAAGTATAACTCCCCCAACTATCATTAGGAAACAGGTCTTCAATCTTCTCTCTTGAGGCCAAGAACAGTACATTGATAGACCCAGATAAAATCCCAGGATGCCTTCTAAATACCATGAAACATGACCCATCAGGCCCCCTGGAATCACTATTTAACTGTAGCCACCAAAGAGGCTTCATGCCTCATGAATGTAGAACAGCAACAGTCATTCCTCTACACAGAGGTGGGCCATCTATAGACCCAAGAATTTCACCAATATCATATGCAAAGCCATGGAAAGAATTATGTTCTCAATAATGACATATAAAACCTCCAGACACTGGATCAAACCCGATTTGGTTTTGTCAAGGGCAAGTCATGCATACTCAACCTGGTGGACTTCTTTGAAAAGGTCACCAAAATGATCAGATGAGGGCAAAATAGCTCACACTACCTACCTTGACTTGGCCAAGGCATTTGAGACAATACCCCACTTGGGTATTGTTGATTAACTCAAAAGGTTAGGTATAAACTCTCATATCACCCAGTGGATAACCAATTTTCTCACAGACAAGACCCTAGGAAGTTAGAACTGGGGAATCAACCTCAACAAAGAGGCCAGTCATAAGTGGAGTCGAATGCTGATTGGTCTTGGGACAACTCCTTTTTGGAATTTACTTCTCTGAAGTCAAGGGATTCTGGCTGACCAAATTCGCAGACTACTGCTAGTTTTGAAACAGTGATAGTATACCCCATTGACACTAATGTTCTCCAGGAAGGGATGGCACTGACAAATAACTTGTGTCAAGGCAAGGACAAACACTAAATGCCAAGAAATGCATAACACTCTCCTTGGGGAAGTCATCCACCTAGGTAACTACCATACTGACAACACATCCCCTAAGAGTCGTCAGAGACTTGGGGGCACACAAACAGTAATCTAGCATTTGACCATAATGTGTCTACATTAGTGAGGAAATCATTCTATGTTGTGCAAGTTACAAACAAAAGGTACGGCATCTAGGTCCAAGGAGGTCATTGTTCCACTATATTCGGCATTCATCAGACCTATCATTGCGTACAATGCCTCCGTTGATATGCACCTAATTAGGCACATCCAACATGTGGAATGTCCACTGACGTTCTTCACTAAAAGAATGTAAGGCATAAGTAACATGTTCCATCAGACCAACTCAAAGCCCCATCTATATATTCTGTCTCCAACAGGCTGCTGAGGGGAAATCTATGCTTTGTATAGAACACATTGTCAGATCCCACCCTGATGGAACTCCTGCCTAACCGTAAAACAAAAGGCACCAAAATTACTCATTCTAAAAGCTTAAACCTTGCCTGTGATACAAACAGGTCCTGCTGGAGAGACAAGTATGTATCTTAGAGACTATTCATTCTCTGGAACAGACTCCCCATCCATAAGAAGCAGAGGTCCTCCCTAACTCAATTCAGGTGTAAATTGCATAATTGGATGGGGAACAGGAAATGTATTCCTAGTTTGGTACCCATGTCTCTAATGCACACAAGCAGCATATACATGGTTAATCTCCCAGGCCCCTGCTTACATTCATCAATGGTGCAAGAACTTGTCAGAGATTTGGGATGCTAGGCTATGCTTAAAAAGGCCCTAGTGGTCATTAGCCTAGTGCGCTCCTGTGAATCTATGAAATGTAAAATGAAATAAACAATTAAATGATTAGTCTGCAATAAATATGATGAATATAGTTTTGCTCTGGAAAAGGGAATCTTAGAAATGTTTGCAAAGTTTATGTTAGCCTTAAGGAGAAACCTCAGAGTCCTCATATAGATTATAGGTTCTTGTTCCATAAAGTATGCCAAACTAATTGGATTTGGGGCACAAGTGTGAAAGCTCCTTTCACAAAGCTAGTAGTACAACATGACTTTCCTACAATCCTGTTAAAAAATGCAGGTGGGGGACCTTCCACACAGTGATCTTCACACAGTGCACCATATACAATCAACTGCAGGATTATGGATAATAGAATTACTTTTGTACAGGTTTGGTTCTTACACTACTGCCTGCCCACACAGCTATCAAGACTACTACCCTACTCCCAAGGTAAATGCAAGGGTCCAATGAACAACATGATGTACTTAACAGACTCTGACAAAGATGAGTGAACAAAGCAGTGTTTTTAAGGCAAGTCCAAAGTCTCAAGTATAATTGTGTAATAGGCTCTCCAGGCAGAGACAGATGCACATATGTGACAAAGGCTTCTTCGAACATCAAAGCATGACAGGCTACTTTACTCTATAACAAAAGGGTTGGGGTGCATCTCTCCCACCAATACAATCAGTGTGGTGTAAAATCTGTATACGGATGACATGCATATATCCATACACTAGACATTTGTCTTGTACTCCATGAGTGATATATATATATATATATATATATATATATATATATATATATATATATATATATATATATATCACAGAGTAAAACACAAATTACAAAAGAGAAATTCATCTGGCACTTTGTTGCTACTGGAAAATCCTCGTTTTGAAAAAGTGTTCTTGAATAAGACAATGATGCGCAAATAAACTGAGGATGCAATTATTTTACCAGAAAACCCAGTTCTGCGCTGTAGTGTTTAGATACGCTAACTCTATTACCCCAGCCACTGCTACGCATTGCTTCTCAGGGTATTAAGTAAACTCTTGCAGCTCAGCCTTTCCATCACAGAGGTGTAATCTCTGTCACCTAGTGACCACCTCTGGAGATGCTGACCATTTTGGATTAGAATGGGAAGGGGGCATGAGGAAGACAGCAAAGCTGTGTTGCTCAGGGCAGGGTGAAATACTGGAGTCAGATTTAAAAATTATTTGCAGTTTCAGTAATTTATCAGTTTGCTGGAGTATGCACAGAAGCCAGCATAACTTAAGGATGATCCAAGTTCTAATAGGTCTAAGGGTGTCATCCTCGGATAATGCAGAAACATGCCTGTTTACATTTACCAATCACTCTTATGTTCACCATGGAAATCAACATACCTTTCAGAAAAATCCAGAATACCAGCAAAGTACAACTCAGAGGTAGAACAGATGCTCAGTCCACAGGTACAATTTTCAGATATACAAAATGTGTGATCAGGCCAAAAACCATATTCCCCATCTGGTTCTGAGGAAGGAATGATTTGAGCAGCACAGTGGCAGAAGTTCCAGTCTGTGTTCTCCCTTTACATGTACTTGTTTTACCCCACTTTCAGTCAGGCACACCCTGTTGTATGCAGATGCTGCAACTCTTTGTGCCAAAATGTACTTCAGACTTTTGCCCTCTTCACCAGTTTTCTACATATCTCATAACTGGTTATTATACTTCGCTATAACTAGCCTGAAGCTAAAGCCCAAGGACTGCTTTTAAATATCATTCCATTACTGCTAGAACCTTGTGGCAGACTCATTCACAAAATCCCCTCTTGTAGATAAAAGCTTGATGTTGCTTACTAGGATTGTGCCGTTTCATTCACCATTTTTGTGTGGTCTGTCATCTGTGTACTGATCGTAAAACATCTTTTTCACACCTGACTTACGGAAACAGGAGCAGCACATTAGACATAACAGGTTAAAAGGTACACTGAACTGTATCCTTATACATACTAGCAAAGATGCATTTTATAAGGCCATTAAAGCTTGTTTAATCTATAAGGTTTGTGTATTTTTTGGGTAGGGATCTGTTTTATGCAGACTAGCCATCAACTGGCTGCACTGTGTCCTAAACTGAAGGTATATGCAAAAAGTATAAAACCTGCTCTAAATTGACATCACTGAAAAGACCTGATGTCTCTGGAGAAATTAGAGGCGATATCAGCTCCCTTGTGCCCAAGGAAGAAAAGGTCCCATACTGCTACCAAACAAACAACAGAGAGTCCCAGGAGAGATTGGGTCCATTGCTACGGAGTTGCCTGTTGCTTTTAGTTTGCTAATTTTTTTTAGTCTAAGCCTGGATTCTCTAGTTCTATCACTAGTCCACTTTTTACAGTGAGCAACCTTTGAAGTAGAGGGTGAAGATCCCTGCTGTAAGTCAGGGTGAATGACTGTGATACATAAAGGCTTACAAGCCTTTGACCCATTTATCAAGAAACTTTTGTTAAACGAAGCAGAGTTGTCATCTCTTAAGGCCACTCTAAACTGGACAGTCAATATGTAAATGCGTGTGTGAAGTTCCCTATCACATGCACATTTATCTGAGAATTGAGTATGACTGGTGGAAATGTAACTTAGCCCAATTAACAATTCTATTTTTTTCTTTTCCCCCATCTGTAAGGGCATTAACCCTGCAAGATAAGAGGTTACAACTTCATATAAACATGGAAGAATAGTGGGAACATATTAGTCTCACTGGTGAAAACAGCAAGGGAAAGCACGTGAGACAGCATGACTGTGTACAACTGTATTAACAATTCTGAGAAAAAAAAAAAGTGTTCCCGCATTGTTCTCATCATGACAAGTTAAAAATGTAAAACAAAAATTATAGGAAACATACTATTATGTAAAAATGATCATACAAAATATGCTTAAAATATTAAGATGGTAGGCCTTGTTTAATGCTTTGCCTGTTGTCTTTGAACTTCAGGTCTGATTCTTCCTGTATCTGTGATATCCTGTTATCCTAAACCACCTTGCCTCACACAAAGGAAATGTGTGAAGGGAGTCAAAACGAAAGCAGAGTCTGAATTAAGTTGAAAGCAGGCCAAGAACTAACAATGGAAGAAATTAAGGTAAGTAAAGAATTTAAAAAAAATAAGACTGCACTGTGCAGCTCTATCACAGGCTCCAACTGCCCAGAATAGATGTCAAATTGTCCAAACTAGCAAAGCAGTCTCTGTTGTACTCCATTATCTACAGGCTACATCTGTGTCCGCTGTACCACTGTAAAGCCATAGCTACGCCTGCATGAACAGGAAGATCTATCAAGTGAAAATGCCCGACAGAATCAACAATGGCAGCTTGATTACTTGTATTTTGGCAACAATGATGTTCGACTGAGAAAGATCCGTTTGCAGCAGAGTCCTGGGGAAAACTCCCTTCACTACTATTAATACAACATGACAATTATCATCAGTTTCAACAGATGATATCATCACCAGGGCAAAACAACTCCAAATAGAGTCATAAACAAACAGCTACACTCTTGACTTGTACTTGTCCACAGTTTATCAACACTGCATAACTAAAACATAGTATTTCATTAAATGTACAGAGGTGTACACATAAATACACTACAATGTGATGGCGATACTATGTCAGGATTATGACCAACAGACTACTGACCTTTGTGAACTATTTAACGTGTGTAATAATCCCTGAAGTACCAGAATTTAATACTAAAAAAAAAAAAATAAATAATCTCTGACTTAAACACTTGTTTGTTTCAGTTTGCAGAGATCTATCCTACCACTTGCCCCCTGCAAAGGGCCTTCAAAATCAAATAATTGTTACTCATACTGTTAGCTTTGTGCATTAGCAAACTGAAGATTTGAGGGATATGTAATTGTAGGACCTAATGATGGACAGACAGTTTTCATATAAAATTGTAAAGACGTTGATTTGCTGAAGTGGATAGTTAGCATAAGGGTTTCAAGGTTAACAGTCTGACGATGTAGGCAGAGTTACAAATCTGGCAATCATACCTTTCAACTTTACAGATTTTCACAGAATGTTCAAATTTTTGCCTCATAAATAGTGGCAAACAGTTCAGTTTCAGACTTCATATCCTTCAGAAAAAACATGATACCAAATCTTTTATTCTAGCAACTTTCTAAGTTTATAAGAGGATTATTTAAATTTGTCACTATTTTGGGGTATTTGCCCAGATTTCTTGTGGTAAGAGGTTGAGAGGTATGCTGGCAGCCTTGCTTAAAACTCCATCTCAGAATACCATGCTAGAGTTTATATGAAGAAAATAGATCCATAATGGATTTTATGAAAGTAGAAGAGACTCGACAAGAGAAATTCCAGGCTGAAACAAACACATTTCAGTATCAACTGACACAAAGACTGTCCCAAAAATGATGAAATGAATGTCAGCTTCATCTTGAGTACAAAATAAATTCTATATTTTATATATAAATATATATATGTACAAATACACACACAGACACACACACGGCACTCTAACTTAAAATGATTAATACATCATTCAAGGCTATTCTGAGATATTTGAGAGAACTGGCTATAAAAAAATACATTTGGTACTATAGCCAGGAACAGGGACAATAGTGGAGTGCACAACAAAAGTTTTGCAATTGAACTTAAACGTTTTGGATTGATTGATGTTAAACAGCAGTATCCATCTTATTACTCTGTGTATCCACTATGACAACCCCTCCATTGCACTGAATGTTGTAGTGCATTGCTGTCTCTGGAGCACAGAATAACTCAAGTCATCCACATATACATGCAGCTCAAAAAAAAACAGTGTCTCTGTAGCTGAAAAATGAAGATGCTGAGTGGGAGGGGACCCAGGACTGATCTCAGATGCATCTCTAACAGCTAAGCATGGATTAGGTTTTGTGTCATTCTACCTATGAAACTTCTACCACGTTAAGTACATGATGCATCAGCTAACACTAGACTGAACCATATATCAACTGTTTCCATCATTCAAATTAGTTATTAGGATATTAAAGACAGTATCAACCACCTGTACTCTCCTAAATCCATGCTGGGAATCAAACAGGAAATAGCTAGTAAGGAGATTATTCAGGATGCCTGATGACAGCAGTTTCAATTCCATCAACTAGTTAAATGAAAACAATCACATTTATAACTGTTCATATCAAGCCACTACCATACCTCATACTGAGAGGATAGACACCTCTTTCTAATCTGCACATATACATTATGTGGAGGTATCTTTAATGAGTCCTGCTGTAGACGAAGCAGAAAAATTTGAAGCAGCCTTGATAAAGTTGTAGAAAATGCTATCAGAAGCTATAGATCCAGAGGACTGGGCAGTATTCTTTTTACAATACCTCTGCTAACTGGAGGTAAATACGCAATATGGGGGTAGAGGTCAGCACAGACGCCTTTGTGGTATCGGAGTACTGAAACTATGATCCTTGGAAGAGTGGAATAATAACGGACAAGCAGGAGGCAAATATCACACGCACACACACATTATATATATATATATATATATATATATATATATATATATATATATGTAAATATACATATACATACACAGACATACATATATACATTTATATTTTTATATACATATAATATATGCGTGTGTGTGTGTATATGACTTGTGTGTCAAGTTACTTTGTTGACATAAAACAGCAACTAGAACACATCAACCAATCATTACATCACTAATAAGACACATCAACACATATTACATCAAAAAAGAAACAACATATCCTTGATACATACCAAATTCAGAAAATGAATATGCTCAAGATAGGTTCAATAAGCTACTGGCATCAGCTGGTAGAACAAGAGAAAATATTAACTAAAGATCAGATAACCAGAAAATATAATATAAATAATGATCATGGCTACTTTTGCAAAATCTAAGACAATATCTTATAAATAGAATTGGACAAATGCAAGATACAGTTAGACATACTGTCCCAAAATATATTGATTACATAATCAACCTTATCAAGGTGCTGGATATCTAACATTTACAAAATAATTAAAACAACAAAAATATACCAAATAGACACCTACTAGAATTATTATACACAGATAAATAATCACCCTAACGAAAAGGGAAAAATAAGATTATCTTAAAATCTTCCAAGAAGTCATCATTATCAATAAACTTGCAGTTATTCACATGGAGATATTTGAACAGAAGTTTTTATACACCACATAAATTATCTAAGATGTATGCAAGTGAAGATCTACGTTGGAGATGTCAGACTAAAATAAGAGCAGACTGGCAACACATTTTTTATGAATGTAAGTGTCTTACTTTGTATTGGAATAATATTAATTATTTTTTTCAGACTGTTTTTAATGATAATTATCAATTATCAAAATCTATGATTTTATTCAACTCTCCTGTTCTGGATTGTGTGCCAAAAAAAGATTTTCAAATCTTATGGACTTTAATGTCAGCAGCTCGCAAAATCATCACCATTCATTGGAAAAGTGAGACTCCTCCTACATTTAATGAATTTAAAAATTTAGTTAGAACAGTTGGACAAATGGAAATATCTACTCTGAACTACCAGACTTACAACTTTATACAACTCTTTTACCAGACTTACAACTTTATACAACTCTTGGATGAAAATACTAGAAATAATTGAGAAAATGGATAAAGATATATGAACTTGTATATCATTCTTCAGGTTACACCTTAAACTTATTTATGGCTTTCTTCTGAACAGACACCAATGTATATAGTTATATAATGTTTTTAAAGTTTATAGGTTTTACAAGTGTATATATCATTTTCGTGTTTATTTCATGTAATTTGACAAATTATCAATAAAAAAAAAAAAAAACAGAAAAAAAAAAGAAACAAATTTCCTACTCTAATGCATTACCAAAAACCCGACCACATTCATCTCGATTTTATCTCAGTGGTAGTGAGGTAGTGTTAAGGGAAGGGATTTTCCTTTTTTTTTTTTTTTTTTTTTTTTTTTTTAAGATGCAGGTTAGGGTCAGGGTCAGGGTCAGCAAGTATTACTAAGGTGGATCAGGCAGGCTTCAAACAGAGTCCAGACACATGACTTGGATTTAAGAAAGTGCTGCGAAGCCACATCCAAAGTAGGATGGATTTGTGAAATGTTTCTGGGTTCAATACTTATTGTTCAAATCAGCATTAAGAAAATTAGTTCCAAATAGTTATATTCCGAGAGCATGGTAGCATTCTTGGTCATCTGATAAATATATTACTGCCATGTTTTGTAGCAGATGAAGAAGGGAAAGGAAAACAAAATAACTGGACACTGAGGACAATGCTTGGACAACCCTGACACAAAAGATCATGCTGATAGAACACTGAAACATCATACGATGCCTTACAAGTGTGAAAATTGAAAAGAACCTTGCCAAAATAGCTGCAGATAAGTGCTGCAGTCACAGGAGAATGCATAAAGCACACTATTTTAAATTTGGATTGAGGAAACAACTTGTAAATATGTCAAAGGGTTAGAAAGAACATGCAGTATTACATGAATGCCAGAACTATGAGCATTCTTGTGAATGGTTGTAGGTCAGCAACATTTTTTCTTGTTTTCCTGGATTTCGTAACAACTGCAGTCAGATGTCAAGTTGGAACTTGTAGGCCTTAAAAGATGGCAAATCTGCTATCTGAAAGAAAGATCAAGATCCTAGGGCTATTATTCTTGACAAATCCAAGATGAAGGTAAATACTAAAGATAAAAATCTAGACAAGTCGTGAATAAACATCCCAATTTATCATTACTACTGCTAGCTGTAGCAGTTCATTTACTATTACAGCTTGCAGATTTGAGATTTATGTCTTGGGCATTCTTTGTGTTTTTGAGTTCTGCAACAGACCAAGATGTATGCACTGGTAAATGTAGAGAAAAAGAGAAGGCTGATAAAATGGGTCAAGCCTGCAGTTAACTTCCTTCTTCTGTGGAGACTTATTACAGCATGTTTTCCACTTTCTTTTTGACAGCTTTGCAAACTGCTTTGGCCTCCTGGCAATACTTCAATTTTCTGACAACAATTATATACTCGTTTTGATAGAGGTTAGATTGTGACCAGTGTGTGATCTCAGTGATGCTGGTGTACTTTTGATGTTCGAAAGAACAACTTCCACGTGTCTTGAAAACTTAACTAGTTCAGTAAATATTTTTAAAAATATACAAGATGGAAGCAGATTTTTTGGCAACTCTGGGGAAAAGGCTGCTGCAGCTGGGAATAACTATAGGTTACTGCTGTGCCTCCAACCTTTATTGTGCACACAATGTTCAAGTGTACAACAGTAAGTCACGAAGTATGAGACTGTTTATCACATGTACCAGGTACTTCTAGTTAGGAGTTTCACAAACACCACATTTTATTGTGCTACTAAAATACAATTTCAGAAAACAACTGTTGTAATCATTTCTATAATTGTGTATTGCATACATAGGTGATGATGCCTGCATGATCAGAAAACAAAAACCTAATGGAATCATTGAATTTCCAAGCAGAATGGACAGCTTCAATCACAAACGCAAACACACAGAATACTGAATTTACATATATTCTATGTTCTTACAAGTTACAGAGCTTTATGGCAATCTGTGTAGGACAATGTATTAATATCCTGGATTCTTCTGGTGAGAAACCTCTGGGGGCATTCCAACTGTTGCATATGCCTGGTAGGGTACATGCTGAAGGGGGCATTGTACTCAATAATGGGTCTGATAAGGGCCAAGTAGAGTGGCACTACAAGTACATTGGACTTGGATGCCATGCCCTTACTTATAAGTTAGGTAATACAGAAGGATTTTCTTACTACCTTGGATACGTGTTTGGTCAAAAGCCAGATTACTGTCTATATATGGTCAAAAGCCAGATTACTGTCTATATATATTAACAGATCCCCAACTACTGTGTCTGCTCTTAGAGGTGTCTTAGAACTGCTCTCTCCAAAGCAAAAAACACAGCATCCATGGGACCTGATGGTGTCCCCGGCTGTGTGCTCCATGAACTCAATGAGGAATTAAACCCACAGCTAGGACAGCTGTTTAATCATAGTCTTACCTCTGGATACGTACCCAGGGAGTGGCGCACTGCAACTGTGGTACCACTTCACAAAGGCGGTGCCTCCACCGACCCTGGAAATTACCGGCCCATTAGCTTGACAAGCCTTATCTGCAAAGCCATGGAGAGGATCATAATGGACCTCATAAATAAAGACATAGGGAATTTGCAGACTTTGGATCCAACCCAGTTTGGCTTTGTCAAAGGCAGATCATGCCTTTTAAACTTGGTTGACTTTTGAAACAGTCACCAAAGCCATTGATGAGGGAAAGGCAGTCCATACAGCCTACCTCGATCTGGCTAAGGCCTTCGATACAATACCCCACTCGGGTATCATTGAAAAACTCATCAGCTTAAATGTCAACCTATACATCACAAGATGGGTTGCAAACTGGCTGAGTGACAGAACCCACAGGGTCAGAGTTGCTGGCGCCATGTCAGACTCAAAGCCTGTCACAAGTGGTGTCCCACAGGGCTCAGTCCTGGGCCCACTCTTGTTTGGCATCTACTTTTCCAGTACAAGCAAACACAGGAGGGTTATGGCTGACAAAGTTTGCAGATGACTGCAAACTGGGCGCCATAGTAGAAAACACATCTGACACAGATATCCTTCAGAAGGGTCTCACAGAAGCGGATAACTGGTGCCAGAGCCACGGCCTAAAGTTAAATGCCAAAAATGCATAGTCATACCCTTCGGGAAAAACAAGGTTACCCTAGCTACCAAATAGGTGGCAATCCACTAAGCACAGAAGAAGTTATCAGGGACCTGGGGACCCAGGTTGATAGTAGTCTGTCATTCGACACCCATGTAGCTAAAGTAGTTAGGAAGACCTTCTACATTGCCCACCTTATCATGAAGGGATTCTCATCTAGATCAAGGGAGGTCATAGTCTCCCTTTACTCATCACTCATCAGACCAATGATTGAGTACAATGCCCCATTCGAATGTATCTGACCCGACACTTGCAGCAGCTGGAGAGGCCACAAAAGTTCCTCACCAAAAGGATAAAGGGTCTCAAAAATCTGTCCTATGCTGCCCGACTGAAAGAACTCCAGCTCTATTCAGTCGCACGCTTGCTCAGAGGTGACCTTTGCCTAACATACAAGGCCATGTCAAACCCAGATTTGATGAATATGCTTCACCTCAAAAATCTAGATCCATCAGAGCCACAAGGCGGAGACTTAAACCTTGACACGGCTATTAATAGGGCGTGCTGGAGGGATAGATTCATCACCCAAAGACTCCCTATGCTGTGGAACAAAATCCCGGTACATGTGAGGCAGAGCACCTCGCTGGCCTTGTTCAAGAGAAATCTTGACCAATGGATGGGAGATCGCAGATATACCCCAGGGATTACCTCAGTGTCACTGCTCGACAGAGGCACAGCAAAATAATGGGTATAGTTCCCCATACTAAAGGGGTGGCGTAAGCCACAAAACGATGGGCTAGGCTTGTAAATGCCCTCGGGCAGATAGCCTAGTATGAACCTATGAACCTATGAACCTATGATAGACTAATTAAACCTGGGTGGACTTTTTCCTCAGAAGCCACTATAATACATGTCTTGGCACCGAGTTTTAATCTGTGGCTTTAGCACCACTTATTTGTCTGTAAGACATTCTTGCAAGACATTAGCGCCATGGAGGGGTAGTCTATGACAGTTCCCAATTTGCAGTCATCAGCAAACTTAGTGAGACAAAGGTCTTTGGCATTAGCCTTGAACTCTGAGAAATAGATGGTAAACAGCAGCAGCCCATAATGGAGCCCTGGGATACTCTGTTTGTGACCAGTCTGTTGTTGGAGGTCTCACCATTCCTGGCTTCTTGGGTCTTATGTGTGAGCCAGCTGGCAATCCAGTGAATTATGTCGGACTTTATGTCTAGTGGGATACTGTACTCAACACCTTAGTCAGCTCTATGTAGGTGGCATGCACTGTTTTCTATAAACATGGCATACATTTTTGAAAGAATAATTAAGTATACATGCTGCAGTTTTGCTGCATAAGTCTTTACTATATTATTCTTCCATGCACTACAATACCACACTACAGGACACAGAATATAAATTGTAACTGGCATTTAGTAAACAATGTTTCTACCATTTGTTGAATATGGTGAAATCTTACCTTCTAGTACCAAAACAGCCAAAGAGAAGTACCACAACAAACATTCTACCTTCGCACCCCCAAGAATATCAATACACAAGACTGGGGGATTACCATGTCTCATGAACAAACACCAACAGCCAGAGCCAACACAAGCAAGAAGTCAAGCAGAAAATGTCTACCAGTGTGCTAACCCTACTCTCCTCACTGGCTTTTTTTTTTGATGACTTACACCAGGTTCATTCCCAAAACAGACAGTATTGCACTTCTGTACACATTGCATCCATCATCTGCCCCAGCATTATCCAAACAAGTCTGATTCAGGTCCACTGATCCAGCTTTATAAAGGGTATCATATAGGAGAACGACAACAGAAATGCCAAACACCTCTTTGAAATCCTACAAATCAATAACAAAACCAAGGCTTTTTCAAAAAATGCAGATATCATTAACCATACTTGATAAAAACAGCATCTTTAAAGTTTAAAAATAACTAGATCTCAAAGGGACACCCTTCATCTGGCAGTACAGAAAACAATGTGTGCTAGTGTTGGTCCTGTAATACACCCTTCACTGTTACAGCAGAGATAAAAAATATTCTTAACCCAAGCTGCCTTTTTTTATGCTGACACACACACACATGCACACACACACACACACACACACACACACACACACACACACACACACACACACACACACACACACACACACACACACACACACATCAAATAAAAATCCCCTTTAATTTGCTTGAGACATTAAAAAAAAGTAAGGTTAACAGTATTTATATTCCTGTGGAATGATTATTAAAAATCAGATTGCATTAACCTCAATACACTTTCATAGTAGCAAAATTTAAACATGTGTTAAAAACCCAAACAGATGCAAAGAAAATGAGAAACTTCTATTAATCCACTGCCAAAGAACTCCAGAAAGAATCAATTCTTTAAAATAAAAAGACTACATACTCATCTTCTTAGCAAAAGAAATCTGGACAAAAACCTAAAATAATGGGGGGAACAAAGGCCCAGAAATACGAACACATTTTAATTATTGCGGTTATAAATTTAGAAAGGTCATAGAATAAAAGGATTTGTGCCAACATACAATTTCTGAAGGATATGAAGTCTAAAACTCAAATGTAAATCATTATTTAGTGACTTCAATCCTTGGTGACTTGCCAGAAAACCATACATTTTATGAGGAACAGACCAAAAACATAAGGCAAAAATCGGGACAGTTGAGAGGTATGATACAGTCTAGTTAGATACCAGCATGTTTAAATAAATGAGCTGGTCCCCTCCCTGCAGCAAGGATGTTAACTCATTCATCTTGCAGGCAGACAAAGGAAGCTTGCAGAGAGGTGAATATGTACTACTGGAAACAAGATTTGGCAGTGGTTTTGCTAGGCTTGGCCATTTCTCACTCAAATGATTCGCATCTTAAATGATTTTCATCTTAAATCATACACTTGCCTGTGTGACTTGACATGCCAGTGTTGTACGTTTTTAATCTGCATTAACTTTTAATCGATTGTAATGGGCTGGGCTTTGAAGGAATGAGTTGTGAGAAAACATACATTATTATTGTGTGTGTGTGTGTATGGTGGGGGGAGGGGTAATTCTGAAGATAGATAAGGTGTGTCATTATGACTTTGCAAAATAAACATCTGATGCATCATACAAACGTCCTGGCCAAGAATTAGTGGGGAAAACAAAATATGAAGCAAACGTCCTCGGCAAAAAATAAAAACCCAGCCTTTCATGAAGTTACAGTAAAAAGCAACAAACTGTTTCCTACCCAACAGCAGACAGAAAAAAATTGCCATGGTAAGTTACGGCCATTTCTACCCCACCCAGGTAATGCACCAATAGCTTGCAGTTCCTAATGAAAATCATCTTCACAAAATGCAACTTTTCTGCATTTTCTAAACTATCTGCAATTGACAGCATATAATAACATCATGAACATACACATCAAGTGTATGTACACAACTACAATGAATAAACAATTCCCATAATTTACCTGCAAAATGTCAACAATGCTCAAAGACATGAGGCATTAGAGAGGAACTTTCATGTTATCCCCTCCAGTCATCAATAAAGGGCAATTTTATAGGCAAATCCTTTCCCCCAACCTTCCAGCTGTGAAGTTTAAGGACTCCTTTGCTTGACAGGAGCAAAACTGCTGTGTTCACCAGCAGGCATAGGCACTTTTGTGTGTGTGTGTGTGTGTGGGGGGGGGGGGATGGATGCATAATTGCAGTACTAATTAATGAACATTTCAGCTCACCAGCATCAGCTAGCCTTCCAATAGGTACACCAAAGATATTCTACAAACAACCACCACTTTCACACAAGGATATTGCAAATGTTTTACTATAATTGGCCAAATATATTCACAGACCAAAATAACCTACATAATGAAAAGTTCATTCTTACCCTTGACATAGACAGAGGCATGTTAAAATCCTTTCCACCTTGCAGTCGGAATCCCCAAGGAGCGGGGCTTTCCAGGGTCACTTTGTACATCTCTATGTTGCTCATTTCCTAGGTAAACAGAAAAACATAATGAATATCAAAACAATAAAAAAGCGAGCATAAGCTTTCTTACACAGTAAATGTTCCTGAAGAGGAACTACGTTTCTCTGCTACATGTGGGTGACAGAGATGCCCACAAACCTCTTGAACTTCAGATTTATATCCTTAGCATATGTACCCAGAGAATCTGTCAGAGACTAGATGGTTACAATTTTCAGATGCAACAAAATGTAGTACTATGAACAACTGTGTTCATTCTTTCTGTACTTTTTTACAACTTGACTCCTGCAATACCACATATAGCCAACTCTGCTGTTCCACCTATGCGGCCCTCTCCTTCAGAGTACATCTGCAATATGTCCTTATATTAAAGAAAAAAACACTTATTTGCATCCCAGCTCCTGCTTTTTAAGAAAACTACACTGTTCCTCTAGTAAAATGTTCCCTCCCCTACACCAAGGGGAAAGACAATTTACAGAGTAGATCATATCACCCCTATCCATAAAGAAGTTTATTTTTCAGAGTATACCACTACCCCTGCCACTCCTACTTCCATTATAAACCTTCTTCATGCCTAAAAGCAACATCATGCATCTTCCTCAACAGCCACTTGGCAGCTAATCATTAAGCAATATTCATAAATCCCCTCCATTTGCCTATGCCCAGTATGAGTTTGTTCACTTGTATTATTGCTGATGTGAAGCTGTATACATCTCAGACAAACTGCATTACAAGGTTTCTTCCCTGCATTTTCCTTGAAATGTATGTTGGTTTACCCATTGTATACAGTGCAATCTGTTTAGAAAATATTTGCATCGTTTCCTGTCTAACCACATTTCCTAACATGCCAGTAATGAAGTTAAATGTACATACCATTACTGCGGATCTGCCAAGTCCACCTGCAGTAAAAGTATTAAACTGATTGCCCTGCGCATGAATAGTCGAAACCAGTTACAGCTTTCCCTAAAGTATCTCCCACATCTGGGGATAATGAGGGTGTAATACAGAGTTTTGAAACTCACTGTTTTCTTGTTTAAATTACACTTCAGCTTTGTAGATTCAAGAACCAAGAGTCATGTGTACTTATGCTATGTTATTTACAATGACAATAGTATGCTAATGTAGTTTAATCTGGCTTCCCTAGCCAGAATGAACATCTATTAACTGATTCCAACTTGACTTATCTGCCATCTTCTGTAGAAGATGTGCACAGAAAGTGGTGTTCTTCATAATTTTGGGGAATTGTGCCCTCTGAAGTGGAACAGATCAGGGGTATAGCAAAAGTCATTTGAGTCTGAGTGCTTCTGCAGTGTACTTATCTCAAATTGCATTAGGATAACTGGCAAGGAGCTCATACAGTTTAATCTATCCAAACAACCATTTCCTGCCCTGTTGCAAATAATTAAGTGAAAGGCTCAAATAGTTTTGCCCCCCTCACCCACACTCCTTGATATAATAAGCTCAGCGACCACACTATTATGGAGAAAGGGAACAGTTTAATCTCTATATAGATAAGAGAAGAGTTTCCTAGAGACCAGGCTTATCAATGACAGAGTTCAATAAAATGGGACTTGACAAGTTTAATGAGTTTGTTAATAGGACATCTAATGAGAGAAACTCAATTAAGAGAAGAAAGGAGGTCATTGTCCCACTGTACTCATCCCTCATTAGACCCATTATAGAGTACAACGCCCCATTTGGTATGTGCCTCAACAAGACATCTGCAAGAGCTAGAAAGGCTGCAGAAATACCTCACTAAAAGAATCACAGGCCTAAAGCAGATGCCTTACACCGAGTCAAAAAAACTCCAGATATACTCTGTGGCATATTGTCTACTCAGAGGCGATCTCTGCTTAACATACAAGGCCATGTCAAACCCTGAGCTGTTGGACATGCTCCACTTAAAGAAATCCCAATCCCTCAGAGCCACATGCTCCGGGGATCTAAATCTTGTCATCACAATGAACAAAACATGTTGGAGGAATAGGCTCCTGACCCAGAGACTCCCCATACTCTGGAACAGACTGCCCATACATGTTAAGCAGAGCGCCGACTTGGCTCTCTTCAAAAGGAACGTTGACGATTGGATGGGAGAGAGGAAATTTACCCCGGGGATCACGTCAGTCGCCCTGCTAGACAGGGGTCCAGGGAAGTAAATATTGTGGGAAGAAATATCCAGGGAACTGTTATGGCTAGGCTTGTATAGGTCATAGGGCCGACAGCCTAGTACCAACCTATGAACCTATGAAAATGGACCATAACATAATGTGATAATTTGCAGTAACACTGTTATAACTTCACTAATGTATTTAGTTTTAGTAGTATAGCTGTGATTTTGTCATTTCTTTTCAGTCTGTTTTGTTGACATCAGTTAATTTCTCTTATGACACTTGAAGACTAGATAACACAGTCATAGTCTCATTCCATCATTATTTACATTTAAATATTTTTTTTTGACGTTCAAGTTCCAGTTTCAATCGTTTTATTCTTTCAGTTTTATTAAATGCTTTAAGCTAACACTTGCTAAAGGTGCAGCGGTTAGCGTTGTTGCCTTACAGCAAGAGGTTCTTCGGTTCGATCCTCAGCTGGGGTGCCTTCTGTGGAGTCTGCATGTCCTCCCTGTGGCCGTGTGGGTTTCCTCCGGGTACTCCGGTTTCCTCCCACATCCCAAAGACATGCTGTAGGTGGATTGGACACTCTAAAGTGGCCCTAGGTGTGAGTATGTGCATGTGTGTGTCTTCTGTGGAAGGTTGGGCGCCGGGCTGGCAACTCGACACTGTAAAACTCCACTGCTAATCAGGAGCGGACAGGTGATCCGCTGTGGCGACCCCTAACTGGGAAAAGCCAAAAGAAGAAGAAGAAGAAGAAGAAGAATATATTTTAATTTGTAAATCAGGGTTCAACATTTTTTTCATATTAGAAATAAAGAACAATTTAATCTACATACCAGACTGAAATGCAACAGATTTTAATATATTCACCCAATTCTTTAATCTTGTCTAATGTGCAAAGTGCTATAGACAAAAGCATTATAAAAATAAACTTCACATTACTTAAGTAGGCTTTAAAATCAACTTTCACATCAACAAAAACAGTACTACTGTACACACAAATAGTGAGAGAAACCTTGTAACAATTACAGCATACGAGTCTCTCAATTTTATATGTCGGAACTTGCACAGAAATGCACAACACAACAAATAACCTAGTTTCAATACAGAAGACTAAAAAGGTAGAATGCATACAGTTTAATCAAAGCAGATTATTATGTCAACCCATGGTGGATATGTTTTACACACACACACATACATTATATATATATATATATATATATATATATATATATATATATATATATATATATATATATAGACAGAGAGAAGTACATGCTAATAACTTGGTTCCAGAAGATGCAAATTATGTAACGTACTTCCTGAATAAATACCTCATGGAAGTTGGACTGCATCTCTGTCTTTACCAAACATCTTGACACACCTGCAGCCATGATACAAGAGTGGAAAATACAGAAATTTATCTTTAGAGATATAGAAATTAATTTGTTTTTAAGATTTATATATATATATATATATATATATATATATATATATATATATATATATAGAGAGAGAGAGAGAGAGAAATTCAGCATAGGCTTGAAAGCTTTGGATCCAGAAATTTGATTTTTTTCTGTACTATGAACTACATTTCAGCCTGCTGCTAGAGAAGAAAAGAAAGGTATTTAACTGTTATTTGTCTTGACAACAAAAAGACAAAATAGCAGTATTTGGAGTAAAATGAATGAATTTGTGAAGTCTAAAGAACTTGCATGTATTTACTATCTGTTCTTTAAATTGGTACAAGACCCTTTTTATGCAGGCTGACAGCTTTGTTCACATTTTCAGCATTCAAGCAAACATATTCAAGTCAGAAGTAAGATTATCCTGGGGATTTAATAAAATCTGTGTAGGCATAGTGTAAGGCTTACAAGGAAGGTACCGTGGCCATGTATGCAGAACCACCTCAGCAGCGTGCCTTGCACAATAATGAAGATGAGTTACTGTAGGAGAGCTGTGTAACAAAGTTATGGAATCAGTGTAGGGAGTATGTTACTGTGTCTGGAGATGAGCAACATACCTCCTGAACTGTCAAAGGAACGGATATCACTGTAGGCAACTGAAAACAGTGAAATGAAATCATTTTTTTTGTGTTTGCGCAGCACTGGACACATGCTAGACATATAAAAATAGAAACTACATGCATTCTATTTTGCAAATGCACATATATGAGAATAATTCCAAATTCCTCAAATATTTTGTTTAATTACACAAACAGGTTATTAAATTTATTTTGCAAATGTATATTTATTTATTTATCTATTTATTTTACATTTGTTTACCGAGAAAGTCTGACTGGACACAGGTCCATTTACAGCGGAGGCCTGGGGAGAAAATTTCCACAGAAAAAGAACAGACAATTAGACTAATCACAAATGAAAAAGACAGTAAATACAAATACACTGTAGGTATATTAAAAATAACAAGCAAGAAAGAAATAATTGAACAAAATCCATCAACCATCTTTAACCTATGATAGAGTTAAATATTTGCATGGAAGAAAAAAAAAAAAAAAAAAAAAAAAATGATAATATACATATGAGAAGCACTATTAAATCCCTGATTGAATATGGTATGAAGACAGATTATTAAGCATTTTTGTTGCAAATACACACATTATGACAAGTATCCTTAAACCCTTGATTGAATAGTCTATGTATGGAGAGACATATTAGGCATTCATGTTGCCAATACACAGATATGAAATTACATTTAAACACTGGTTTGCTGCGACCAGCTGAGCTCCGCCAAGCACAGATAAGCCTTGCCAAGCACAGCTTAAACAAGGAATGTTTTAGCAGTACTTGGCTGGTTTGCACACTGCTAAGTGGTGTGAAGCACTGCTAAGCAATGCCCGTTTAAGCACTGTTCAGCCTCGCTAAGCTGGTTTGTGCATTGGTCAGCATTGCCAGTTTAAGCACTACTCAGCTGAGATCAGCAGGTTTGTGTGGTCTTAAGTGAAGTGCTACATTTCTAAAAAATGACCAATGGCAATAAAGGGTGGGAAAACTGGCTTATTTAAGTGCAACAGGTGGGAATACAGCCATAATCTGTTGGAGTTTAAACTTGGCAGGAACTATGGCAGGAGTTGGAGAAGGTGCATACTTCCAGGTGCAGTGTTGGGGCATTCTGGAGTCCGGGGTCATGGCTGGATTCCTTGTGAAAGACCATGATGTCTGGCTGTTGCAGGGCCAGTTCCAGGGGTCAGAGTACAAGTCGGAGGCCTGGGACCGGCTGGCATGTGATCTCACCAGTGCAACTGGTATCCCCCACACAGGTGAGTAGGTGCATCATCACAATTATAACTTGAACCATCGGAAGGGGATCTCTTGGCCACCTGGGTCCAAGATGCTAGACAGAAGAATGCACCATGAGTTTGTAAGTATTTTCATCATCATTTTACCAAAACCTACTCTGAATGTGTGATAGATGGGTATGCATAATGGTGTGTTTCTCTCCCCACAGCTGCAAAGGAGACAGCTCGCAACCTGGAGGCCCATGTAGGGTGCCTGGCCAGGTTGCATCGCTAGTGTGTTGAGTACAGATGTATCTTGCAATCTATAGTCATATACACTAGGAATAGTAAATTAGTAACTGCCAGTAGGTATATTCAGTTTTAATTGAACTGCAATGAATGTGGTCATAGACCTCGACTGAAATAAGTGACAAATGGCAGGTAGAGTTCAATAAAGATGAAAGCATGAAACCTGATAAAGTTAAGGAAATAAAGTTTCCTAAGCATTAATAATGTGTCTACTGCATTAAAAATGTTAAGGAAATAAAGGTTTCCACTGCATTAATTGTGGAATTACAGCTGCATTGCAACATCTGCATTACATGAACTGCTCAATAAAGACTGGAGATATATAGCAATCACTGCACAAAGTCACCCCTAATGAAGCTGTGTTGTGCAATGTGTGTGTATTTTTGGGCTGTTGGTCATGAAATAGAGTAGTACATCTGCAATAATACCACAAGTGAATGAAGGTTAGCTAATAAAGAGTGTTCTGCTAAACTGCAGATGTGGAGCTGTAGTAGATATAATGCATTATGATCTGATGACATGAATACAAATGAAATGGAAGATATGTAACAATCATAGGAAAGCCCCAGGTATACTGTGCATCTCAGGACAGTTTTGTGTTAACCATTGCATTTCAGCTATATGCACTCCCGCCCTTAGGTATGCTGCTGCAGGCAAGTATGAAACCTCAACAGCTGTAGACTGCAAATATACCATCTGCAACTGTATATGGGTCAGGTAGCCACCCCAACACTCTAATATGGTTTGTACACATCACAGACACTCCCACCCACTAAGGGTTTACTGTCTACAGCTGCATTCCATGTATTAATGAACAGTCCACCTACTATCTCTGTCATGCATTAATCTCATGCATGTGTGTTCAAGTGTCACTGCAGTCTTGTACAACACTCTACCTCTATTACCAAGTCATATTTTGTTATCAGGTGAGCTCTAGGCACATATCAGTCAATCAATATGCAGCAGTGGCTCAGTAGCTCAGTTTGATAAATGCTAGGTGTGATGTACATTTTGTCACACACAGACCGGGGTTCGAATCCAGTGACAAGTACTACTAAATATTTATAGAACCTGTTATGTATTTTTAAGAGATGTTCTCCCCACAAGAATTACAGGTAAATAAATGGTTGTAGTAGCTGTTAGAATGAGTTAATAATTTGTGTGTTCAGATGTACCAGAGTGTTAACAGCATTGCTCAGCAATGTGATAATACGTCAGTAAATAAAGGCAATAAGTACAATATTAATAAAAGTGAATGAAACTAAACTGTTTAATTTTGGTATGGCTGCATGGCTGGTGTGTCTGAATGTCTGCTGATAGGACAGCACGATAGTAGTAAACTCTCTGTACTGTGCACGATACGTCTTTCAAGTATCACGCTGTCATGGACTGTGAAAACTGTTGCCAAATCCCTTGGTCACAGATCTATCATTGACTCAACTTATGTCAATAGCACTGTCACAGTACTGGTCCACAGTACACCTTGGTTGTCATATATGCACCCCTAACATGTAATAGTCCTCTGTAGTTGTGTACCTGTAGGTGTTGCAGCTTGGCTCGTACTGTCCCATGCGGACAGCCTGAGAGGTATGTATGTGCTGCAGGAGCTATAGGGCACTTGTATATGTGAAGATAGGTGAAGGCTGCCAGCCTAGCTAGATAGAAATTTGTAGATAATTTTTTCCTTTGTAAATATTAATGTAAGCCACAGGCTTGTTCTCTTAAATGTGAAAAGACTGTATTGGATGTTGAACTGAAATAAATGTAATAACAGTGCACTCTACTGTAAGAAATTTGATAAGTCAAGCATTGTAAAATTCTTTGATCTAAAACTCGGAGCCGAGATGTCTAGAGGGAGGCATTATGCCTATTGTTTTGAGGCCAGAGTTAATGGCTAGAATTTAAATGTATAATTTATTTTTTTTATTACTCTGGCTTCCTGACCAGCTGCAAGATCAAAAGGGCTATTAACCTCTGAGTTTCTGTTAGCCTGGGAACCAGAAAGCAATAATGTAATCTGAAATGAATCAGTAGTACTGTGTTATCAATTTAAGGACAGAAATAATGAGGAGGGCATTTTAGCATTTGTCTTGAGAACATTCAACTCACCAGCACTGTCTTGCTCTATATGCAAGTTTATTTTTGAACTGTGTTTTCTCTTGGATATAACTAGGAACTAGAAAGATTAGATCAGTTTTTTAATCTGTATTGATGTCAGAGCTTTTCTACTGTTGCTCTAGAAGAAATGGAGAGCTATATAGTCCTTTCCTACACCCATCCTGCACATCCCTACCTGCCTTTCAGTAAGTTTTTTCCCCCTGCTTGCCCCCATTTCATCACTTTCCTATCATCCATTTTTTCTTCTTTTCTTTTTTTTTAATTAACATGGGATTAGGTGGAGCTAAGTGATGTGCCACACAAACCAGCTTAAAACTGCTTTAATAACCTTCTCTGTTTCTGACATTGTTAGGCACATCTGCAAAATAATTACCCCTGCCAAGTCTCAAACCTGGGACTCGGTCAACTACAACATGCTGCATTAGCCCACTAGGCCACTCAGCTCTGAAGTAAAGCAGGTGTTTCCATAAACACATCCTGATTGACAATGACACACTGCTTGTACATATAATGGGAAAATTGGCAGTGTACTTGAGACTGTGATGCAGACACCAAACCAGTACACAGCCAAATAAATAATGATGGATGTGCGTGAGGTCTGGGATAGCAGGTATAGCTGTCAACTGCACAAACTGATGCAGAATGTCCACAGTTGTGCCGCCTACTTTTGGGCACAGTTGTCACAAAACCTTTTCAGTGCACTAAAGTACTGACAAGTCAGTGCAGAGTGAGGTTAGAAAATCATGACATAGTTCAGTGACACATTTCATACACATCCGAACACACATGCTAATGCAACTCCTGTGTAACATGTATACATGCACATACATCTTGCCAATGCACCTGCTGCAGTATCGACTCAGTAGCTCAGTATGTTAAATCCCTAGCATGCTGTACATTTTGCCACCCACAGTCCTGGGTTTGAATCCAGTGTGTTGCACTTCAATTACATGGTTGTAACTACAACAAATAATGACAGGGTCCTGCAATTTTAACCAAAACAGGTTGCTGCTATTGCATTCACTGCTACCCAACTTTGCACGTCAAAGGCCTGTAGGTATGGACACACTACACAAATATGTCGCTTAATACTCTCAGATTGGCACTGTTAAATAACATATGCACCTTAAGCATATGCCTCACCTGGACTGTTATGGGTACCCTCACCCTGGCTCTGCTGTAATGACAAAGTTGACACTGCTCCCTCACTGACACATATAGCTTGCTGTCCTCCAATCTGTTCATACTCCCCAGTATGAGATCTGGGCAAAAAGCAGCAGCTGCAGCCTGCAACATATGCAGCAATATCATCAGCTATTCACTACAGACCTACCATACCTCACAACCCCCTAGAACAAGGGACCTACATTACACCCCATACATGAAGGGGTGGGGGCAGAGGTCAAGTGACAAGGACATGTGTCACAGTCTGCCCCTACAAACATGCACAACTGACAGACCAGCATCTACTGCAGCAGTATGCGTATTCTGATGTGCATGACGTATGACACTCACATCTGTCTTACCACTTACTAAACTCAACGCACATTGTTTAACACTGAACTGCAATATACTCAAAGTCATTTGACAATGCCCAAACATAACATGCAAAACTGTGGACATACCACATGAATCCCACAGTGGACAGTATTTGTACCTACCTTCTGCGATGCTGTAGTCTCCATACATCAGTAATGTCCTTCTCAAAGCCTAGGAAAGGGGCCAAGGCCTACATGAAGGCCTTACATATTGCACTGTTGTGTTATGTCACTGGCTAATGAAATTGCAACACAGCTATTCTAGATGCAATTACGAAGTCTGAGCCACTGAATGGTGCACAGTCACTCACCTGTTATTGAGCATTACCTACAAAAGCAAAGCAGCTGCCTATGGTAAACAGGTCCACACCTTGCTTTACCAAGCCAGACTGCATTTTCAGAATCAGTTTTCTTCAGGATTTCTGTACAAAAGGATTACATCACTCTACCAGGTATGTAACACAAGTCCCCATCTAATGGGATGCAGACTGAAGGATTCAGTTATGGGGAATTGGGATTACAACAGTAGGCCTCTAGTACATCACTGGGAATGACATGTTGCGGATAGTCTACTGTCCAAAAGCTACAGCCTCACCTCTGACTGCTGTGACTTGGATCACAGCTCTGGCCCTCTCACGCCCTCCTACAATGATTAAGGTACGAATGCCACTGGCTTGTGTGTTACACATAGTGACAGTAAATAATGGTGAACACAGATGGCATATCGCATGATGTACTGTCATTCAGCTCCTCTCAGTCTGGGAATGTCACACAGGAATAGCTCAGACATTGTACTGTTGTCCCCGACTGTCCCTAATATACTCTGGCTGGGTCACTGTGATGTCGACATTTGTATCTCTTTGCTCGACAGTTATGGCAACCATACTTGGCAGCCCTGTACAGCACAACTGCAGGTCATAGCCATTAGTAGTGGGGGGACAAAGACTCAACCTCAGCGACAGAGTGTACATAATGATCATACAACATAAAGTTATGGATGCAGTAACAAATATTAATGTAGCATAAAATGTTTGAGGATTCTGGCATGTGACAGACAGATTCTCCACAGTCTAAGAACAACCAACAATTACTGTCCAACTGTTTTCCAGACATCCACATGTTTCTGGCAAAGGGACCACATATATCAAAGCACATGTACACATTCCGCATACATCTGTGTACTGGAGAAGTAGGACACCTACAGGGAAGATGCCCTACAGCACATTTGCATTGCTGTCTGTCATTGTGGCACATGGCTGTTGCAGGACTATTCTCATAAACTCATAATAACACACATCTATTTGTCGAACAGTGGATGTCTGACATGGTAGTGGGATGTCAGCCATAGGGGACACAAAACAGTAGGTGGCATTGATGGGTATGTAGACATTCAGCACACTCCATCATGGCATACAGGGGCATAACTGGTATTGCTACTACGTTGCAGATAGCCATATACAAAATGTGCTGACAGATGGTGGGGCATGACATGGGAGGTAGCAGTGCAGAGTGCAGGCCAATATCAATGTGCAGGACATGTAAATAGTGGAAAGCAATGTATGTGGTCCTGTGATGTGTTACCTATTCGCGTGTTTCAGAAAGGATGTATAGGCAGAGGCACCCACCATTCACAGCTATGGAAAATTATGTGATCCTGGATGGCCTAAGACGGCATCATGTCATTCTGCTCTCCATGACTCTCCAAAATCATGAGCAAGATTCTGCAATATGGGCTCAGCAGGGAATCACATAGGTTTAAAGAGAAAAACAACAGAACCACAAGGCGTTAATAACTGCTGCTAAACGCCAGATGCATAAACTGTGATGATTCCAAGCTGACACGTTGATCCTTGCACAAAAGAGTTGAAAACTCAGTTAAAAACCATTTATTGCACACAAACAATTAAGCGCTTTCACCTACATCCAAGATAGGCTTCATCAGGTTTACAAGAGAGAATCTATAAGCAGGTCCATCATAGGGTGAAGGACATGGTAAATGCTGCAAGATGAAGGGACGCTGCTATGGCCAGGGACCATGTTGCCACTGGTGGGGCCTGCAGCAGTAGAACCAGTCTCTGCCACAGAAGAATTCCTGAAGAACCTGGGATCAACCACCAGCTCCCAAGCATCCATCACTCCATACGTCATGTTGGTGGGTGCCACAGCCACCACAGCAGAGGAGCACCTGGGTAAGCCTCCTGTGCGCATCACTGTAATACTGTATCAGTCCTTGTGGCAGCCTCTGTATACCAGTACACAGATGTCAGGTCAATCTGCATTGGGGGGGTTGTTTGTAATGCACACCTCTGCACGCACTCAGAACAACAGTAATGTAGGCAGTATCACAGTACCTACTGTACATGTAGCTATACGTACATATTATCCTGTAACAATGTCACATTTATTATTGCTAACAATACCTCTCCCTCACCTTTCCATTGGTCCATCAGATGTGGCCGGAGTCAAATGTCGTGTATACCCAAACAATGTTAAGGGCAGCCATTTTTCTGTATACATAACGGATATGCTTGCCTGAGTACACTATCTGTATGTTCCATCTCAGATAGGTTAACTGCAGTGCACTGAAACAGTAATCACAGTAGCGTACGTATAGGATCTGTAACAATTTCAATTATTTTGTG